>NW_016690296.1:1124557-1140089 GCF_001604755.1 Lepidothrix coronata
TCTTGCACAATAAGGTGGCTGTGGGCAGATATTAATACTAATGCATGAGACAACTGCTTACCTTGTGTGTGCAGGGCTGTTTTGTGTAGATGGTTTCTTCACATGGGTTTATCACTTCTCCTCCAGTTCTGCCTTCATTCCCTCTCCTTTTACTGCCTGACTTCGTCAAGTCTTTACTTTTCTGCTTGTCCAAAAAGTACCTTACAAACCTACAGGGATAAATAAATAGGGTTAGTGATAAATGCTTAATCAGTAACCTTGTAGTTCTTGGCCTCAGCATTGACTCTGTTGGCTTGTGCAAAACCAGCCCTGCAGGTGTGGTGAAGCCTCCAGTGTGGTGTCCCACAGGATGGGTGCAGAGCAGCAGCACATGGGGGTATTTTTGTTGAGCTACAGATGCATTTTTATATAAAAATGTGTAAAAAAGCAAAGATTCCTTAGTAATCAGTTAAAGCAGTTGGCATTTTTCACGGATGTACAGAAAAGAAGTCTCCTTATTTTAGAGTTCATTTAGTGAAGCTTATGGCCAATCTTATTCTTTTCATAATGAAGCCCTGCTGTAATCCCACCTCTGCTCTCCTAAATTCCTCAGTTCAAATGTGGAGATAGCAGTTAAAATTAAATGTTACTTCATGGAAACCACCAGTTCTCTTATTCCTGTGAATTTTCATCCTTGAGCTTCTCGGGCTAATGATAAATAGCTGATTCCTTCCCTTCCTTGTGCTTTTTCTCCAAACAACAACAAAAAATTGCTCCGTTAAATTCCAGTTCAAATTAATGGAAGTCTGGGGGAGAAGGAACAGACAAACAAACAAGGAAGTGTTTTATATTTGGGTTTTTCGTTTCATCTCGTGGCAGATGGGTTTGGTGTTTTTTACAGCCACCTTTTGAAATCAGTATGTTATTTTGTCATTTCTTTGCAGGAGAGTAACAGCTCTGAATCTTTATCATATTGATCGTTTCACAGCCCTTCGTCTGGGGCCCAAGATAATACAGAGCATTGTTATTGCATTATTATTTTTCATTTGTATCCTATTGATTTGCTGCCAGTAACTTACAGGTCAATTTGCAAAAAGATGGGCTATGATTTATTTTTTTTCTGAAGGATTATGCCACGATGGGAATGCTTTTATAAGGCTGTCAGGTCTTTAGGTTTGTTTTTTTCTTCTCTCGGGAGTGCAGCACATTTCTGGGCTGGTGGCACGGTTCCACCTGGATTTACACCCGGAGTATCCATGACTCTCACATAATTCATATGGATAAGTGGCTGTACATAAGCCTACCCTTAAATTGGAATTTTACTCCCGGGAAATGGTTCTTTTCTCACTCAGAAATAACACACAAAGTCAATATAGTTACACTGATGTAAAAGAGAGGGGAGAGCAGACTTTATCTGTCTGAACACAACAAGCTCCCAAGGTTTAACACCCCCAAATGGCAGGTGCTAAAAACAGACATGAAAAATTATTTTTGGTACCATCTTTTTTGTTTGCCATAGTAACAACAGTTTACTACCAAGTAGTAGTAGTCCAGTTACTAACAACTTGGTACTCAGAAGGCCCACTTTTGAAACAAAATAAGGACTCTTAACCAAATGTTTTCCTTATTTATATTTGACTTACCATCATTAGAATGTAGCTACTAGGAAAGCATGGGTTACAACAGTATGTAAAATTGCACAAGTACTTTTAATTCCTTCTGTATAAAACTCCTGCTACATAATTTACACAGGGTGAGTTTTTTAATTACTCAGTGCAAAATGTGTTAAATGCAGTAGCTGATGTATACATCCACCGTGATTTGTACTATTATTTTTCCCTGGAACCCTTCCAGGTAAATCAAACCCACAGTGAGGGACTTCCAGTTCATGTTCTGCTTACAGTGTATTGAATTTTCCTGGCATCCTTTCAGCAGGAGCAATTTGACAGGAGAATTTTTTTTTGGTAGCACTGAATACCTTTTTCTGCCAGTGACTATTTTCACGTTTGGAATTGGTGTGATGTTTTATACTGGACTGTGGTACAGAACTGGGTGCTGATGTTAAACCATCCTCTTACCAGCTCAGGTCACTGGAATAACCTTCTCAGTGTGGGAAATTTTATTCTAAATTGTAGATCATTGATGGAGCTCAAAGCAAGACACAGCCCAATTAAATTTCTCATTCATATCGTGTCCCATGACAAGAAAATTATCAAGTAGAATTGATGCCCTTATGTTGTAGGAATATTTCAAAGAATGTTTTAATATGTTTTCTTCTCTTACTTGCCCAGGTTTTGCTTCACATTTTGACACCATTAGGTGTCTAATACAACTATACTAGACAGGAGTGAGGTCAAATGAGATTTCCTGCTTAAAATGGATGTGTGAAGTCACAAAATGTGCTGTGAGTGGCTGTTAAATGCAGCACAACGTTTCATATACATATATATTCATATATATATATATATGCATGTGCAGCTAAATATTTTAGTATGCATTTATGTTAATATTTGAGAAACAAAAATGACCATGTTCCAAGACTGCTGGAGGTTTTCTTAAACACCATTGGATGATATAGTGCTATTTATAGACAGACGAAAAAAAGTAATTTTTTTGTTGGTAATATTCATGAGTGGTTTAGTGAAGCTAAGATTTTTTTTTTTTAATTGAAAAGGAATTTCCTTAAAAAAGCCAAATCCTTTGATTTATTACTAAGGAATCTCTGAGTTTTTTTACACATTTTTATATGAAAATGTCTCTGAATATTATATTCAGAAGAACTAAGTTGTAGTTTCAAAGTTTATCCTCCTTTACAAGAATGAAAGATGTTTCAAATTGGTCAAAATCTGTTTCAGCAGGTCTCTGTCAGTTCTGTTTCTGTTAACACAAGTCAGCTTCTATTAACAAACACAAGGAGTTTAAAGTTAATGCTTTAAAGTTAAACATTGTTTTATAAATCAAAGCAACTGTTTTCCACCAAACCTGACTGCTGCTTTATTTCAGAGTCCTGCAAAAGTATCTGCCTTGTATCTGCCAGTAAATTGTGAAAACAGTTTGTGCTTTCCTCAGTTCAGTTGTACTTCTCAAGAAAGGGAGATTTAGCAAGAGTTTCTAAGTTACCCAGACACTTAGAAAAGACCCCAAGCACTTTTTACAATGATGAATGAGGATATTTATTCCTCAACTCAGATTTAGTGATTGACTCAGACATTCTGACTGCTACAATGACACTGAAGTTGGGATATTTGAAATGAATCAGTGAGCAGAACACTGAATTGAACTTATTGCTGATTTACTACCTGATATCTGCACAGAACCCAACATTTCTGATTTCCTCTTTTAAATCTGGCAGCTTAACCATATTTATAGTAAGCCTTGCTTCACTCTTTGATTGTGAACAAGTAAAAAAGCAATGAAATATTAGTTACATAAATGTCTATCTCTAAAAATTCTCCACGGGTGATAAATAATTAACTGGATTATTTACTTTTTTTTTTTTCCCCAGCAATAATATACAGTGCCTGAGTTAAGAGGTGACTGTTATCACAGATATCAAGCTCTTCTGGAAGTTCTCTGTTTCCTGCACTGTTTCTGGTTTGGTGCAGCCCTGGACAATGTCAGGTGGGTCAGCTCCTGTCAGGGTAGGTGCATCCTCCCCCAGCCAGCAGGTCGCTGAAGGGTTACTGATGCACCATCTGTTGACTTGGCTACTGGAATGGGAATAATTTGTGGCAGGATCCCAAATGATGAATTAACACTCAAATTTGTGTTGGGGATAAACATATTTATAAAGCTGCAACGCAATTAGTTAATGCTATTACCAGATAATAAGGGAACTCTTCTGGAATTTTGTTGTCTGTAAAGACATCCTCTTTGCTAACTGAGGAAAGTACATCACAGAGCTTTGGCAAAATCCCCACCTTTTATACAGCGCTATTCCAGAAGAACTTCCCAAGCAAATCAGGTTATGCCTCTGCACATCAGAGCCTTCATCATCTGAGTTTTGCCCTTACATGCAGAAGCAAAGACAACATTCATATTGTAATAACCTCGAACCGAAGTTCAGGTGGTGTTGCAGAACTGGGGAAACATATATCCATAAACTGTTTTCCTGGCATAGAGAAGCCAAAATTTCATGCTAGATCAAATCATGTGGATTAAATGTCAACAGCCATAACCTTCAAGCAGGACTTGCAAACTCAATCACTGGATTATGCCGGACCAGTCTAATTCTTCATAAATCTCTTCTATGTCTTTCGATATCATTAATGAATTTCTGTGATAGTAAAATACATGAGATAATATAAACATTAAAAAGGGACAGCAAATTAATCTTTTTAATATAATCTCTCTTAGGAAGCAAGTGCTTCCTTAATATGAAAATTCATTGGCAGAACCTCGAAGTGAGTAATGGGTGCACTCCTGTGAAGAGGACATCTGACTGTGAACATCAAAGCAACGTGTGACTGTTGGGTTGTGTTTGTGTTCACACAGAAAATCTGTCATTCAGCAGCATCGGGGCACTTGTAGCTTGGGCACCTCAGGCTATACAGTCTCACAGTGTAGCAGCCTGTCTGTACAAATAACTCTCTCCTCATATTTCAGGTTTCCAGATTTTTGTTCTTCCATGTTGGTCTGGAATATGTTTACAAAATACACGTGTATGTGCAGTTTATATTGCTAGGTATGGGGTTTTTTCCTCAACAAAACATAAAGTGTGGCACGAGGCTACTCAAAGGCATTTTTCTGCACAGTAGATTTTATTCTGCAAATTAAACTGCTGAAGTTGCAGCCGAACTTAGTAGCCAAGTTTATTCTGTCAGTGTCTGGTCTGTAATTCATGAACCTCCCTTTTTTGTAGCCAGAAGATTCCCTACTCTCTTTTTATTAGTCCTTTTAGAATATATAATCATGATTTTCTTAAGATATTTATATGACTTCCAGGACCTGTACCAAAAAATACCTTTTATTTTTTCTCTCCTCCCAGGGATGTCGTGTCACCACTTGAAGATCTCAGGAAGGACAAATCAATTTTGAAGTGAGTCCTGGTGCTTCTTTTTAACAATTAGTATTCCTGTTTCCCGTGGTTCCTCCTTTATAATGAGGTCTAAACATGTCAAGTCATTCTGGAATATTCCCTGAAGTATTTTGCTCTCTAAACACAGCCAGGGGGATATTCAAACATTTCTGAATTAGGTCAGACTGAGGTAACAACACACGTTTTATCATGGAAGCAGCACACCAAAGGAAGCGTCAGGTTTTCCATTTCTGAGGGACTCTAGGCCAGGCCTTGGTGCCTTTTTGCATCTTTCACACGGGGTACCTGGATGGATTCCAGGGCCACACGGTGAGGTTATTTACCATGAGTTGTACAGGTGGTGAGTCTAAATGATCTAATGATCTTATGCCCAGAAAATCTCTCACTCTACATAATATTCTTGACCTTTTCCTCTGTCGCTCATTTATCTGCACTTGGAGAAGGCTGGCACGTGGCTTCTTTTATTGATGGCTTGCTGCATGTCCTAGGATCACTGTTAATGTGCTGTAATCTTTATATAGCCATTAAAGCACTATTAGAGACCTCAGTCTTGGACTTTATATGGTCGTTGGAAGAGTTTTACACAGGTTATTATCATGTTCCTTTGTCTGGAACTGTTCAGCAAACGCCAGGCAGCAATTACAGAAAGGGTTACTTACCATCAAACCTGTACACAGAGAGTTGGTGAGATATATTTCAGAGGTATAATTCACCCATCCACCAGAGCACAATAAAACACCTTCTTTATTTCTGATTTTATTGGTTCTGTCTGCTCTCATCTGGTGCCTGAACATTTTATCTGTTCACGCTGCTGTTTTCTAATGCAATAAAAAGAGCAGACAGGATTTTGCCCTTTGTTTAAAATGTTTTGCTGCATTTGGAGGTAAATAACAGCCACTTTTTGTGTTGTATATTTTGAGACTTATCTGAGAAAGAATTGTTTTGATAGTAAGCAGGCTCTACAGGGTCCAACCATTGTTTAATATGAATAGTCTCTTCCAAACATCTTATTTTTCCTTTGCTCTGACATGAATCTGTCCCTCTCCCCTTCCATCAGCTCGTGCCCTATGTGGGTGGTTTCCAAAGTGTGGTAGTGCTCAAACACAGCTCTCACCCCACAATCCAAGATGAGAGCTGGGTACTTGCCCTCAGGCTTAGGAAGAGACATCTCTGGGAGTCAGGCACCTGAGTTCCTTCATTAATATTAAAGCAAAAAAAGGAGAGGAAGGCTCTGGCTCCCAGTTCTTACATGAATGGAGTTTAAATCATTTACATGAGGAATTCAGCGAGCAGAGATCCTCACTTTCAAGCAGATATGTCTTTTCAGGAACAAGCTGACACTGAGCACCAAAACAGATCACAGGAACTACAACAAAAAGCAGTGTTCTGCCAAAGCTAAAGGCTGAGGAGTCTGTCAGGGAGAATGATGGAGCTAGAGGAGTGGTATTATAACAGGGAGAGGGGAAAGAGTGGAAAGTATAAGAAACTGGAAAAGACTTTAAGAGACATAATGCTGTTTAATGGGGCAGAAACTGAGAGGCAAGTGAACTACAGTGCAGTGATCAGCATTTTGTCAAGACGATTTGTAAAAGGTGACAAGTTGTAGATTAAACGCTTCGATTCACCTTTATGTCACTCTGCCTGTGCACCTGTGTCATTCTTTTAATGTAATAACCTCCACTAACACTTATAGGCTGCAGCATAATTTTGTTGACCTTAAATTAAGGAAAAAAGATGTGATTCTGGAATTTGAAGCCTGCAGTACTTTACTGGCTAAAGGGTAAAATAAAGAAGTGTAGCTGAGTGACGTTTTCATGTCACGTGATGAATCCAGGCTCATGCATCATAGGAAGTCCAAAACAGCTTGGTTCATATAATTTCAGCCTCTGTCTCAATCCTAAAATTGTATTAAAATTAAAGCCTCGGGTTTTAGGTATTTATCATAATGATTTATGGGAACTGTTTTCTTTGTAACATAGAATATCATAGGATGGGAAACAGCAGTAGTTTGGGGGATCTTTCTGCTTTCTTTCCTTTTCTTTTTGTTCCTTGCTATGTGACACTGCAGAAATGCAATCTAAGTGAGTAGGAGAAAGGCAACTACATTAGGTTAACAAGTGAGGAAAAAAAGTCAATCTTTCAGGCTTTAGAGGAGCTGATAAAGGAAAAAAAACTGTGCCTGCAGTAGAAAGCCAAAAGATACCAAACAGCCTGAGATATGCTTTCACAAATCAACAAAGAACATAAACTAGGGAAAAAAATGCCTTCCTCTGGTCTGTGTCCCTAAGATGAGAAACCGAAAACCTGTGAGTATAAAGCAGGTGTGGGATGGCTGTCAGTGGAATGTCAGCTTCCAGCAGACAGGAATAACTCAGAGGGCTCAGGATGAGCTCTCTGCTGCCTCACACATTGTATAGTCTTTTAATCAAACCCCAGAGCGAATCGTTTCCAGCCCCAAAACACACATCAGACCACGAGAAAAAGGATTACAGCACAAATGGTGCTTTACCAGGATTTAAGATCTAGAACTAGTACTAGACAGGGTTCAGCTTGAGTAATGATCTTAGTTCCTTCCTTTTCCCTTTCTCCTGAAATATATTTACCTACATACATACCTGTTTCTTCAGCAGGCTTCTAGAGATCTTCAGAGGATCCATCCTTGAAGCACTTCCATCCTGGAAGTGCTCTGACCTTTAGATACTGACAGAGGAGCTGTGTATTCTCATGTTCTATAGTATGTATTGACAATAATGGCAGTTTTTCCATTCCCTTTGTAAATAGCTTAATTTTTACATATTTCTATGATTTCAGGATATAGTTGCCCTTCCATAATATATAATATTTCTATCAATTCTTTTAATCTAGGGATGCCAATGCTGTACCACATTATACCATTTAAACCATGTCACTCATCCAAAAGGAAAAATGCCCGATAATCTGTAATATGAAGCTAACTAATTTATCCACAGAGGCAACACTACATGCTTGACTGATAAGCAGCTTCTGTCTCCTGTGGCCAATGGTAATTCCTTTTCCATATTAGCCATGTGTTGGACCTTGGGTTTGCACATTTTGACACTGGTGCCAGATTATAGGTAACAGCTTTGGAATGTGGAGTATCCTCTGACGAGGATTGCACACCACTACCAAAATAATTTCAGTTAGCACTCCAATTAACTGTAGAACTGAACTCCAGGGGTAGTAACCAGTGTCTTATCAATTTAATTGTTTGGTGCCCATGGATTTTTTTCTTTAGATTATTTTCAGGGAAGGATATGAGATATACCTTTTACCTCTCTGTTTTTGTCTCTTTCCATGGTGTATCAATATATCACATCAATCCCTCCAACATCTGAGAGGAATCCAACAGAAAAATCTGCATCTTCTAGGCCCCTAAAAGAAGTTTTTACCCCAGTGTCTGGAGCAATACTTCGGAAAATATTTCTGTAAAATTCTCCTTTTAATTCTTGATCATGCTCAGACATATTAGACTGATATAAAACCCCCTAACTAACTTCACCAGCCTCGGTGGAATAGCCAAAGTCTCTGCCAACTTTGCACTATCAAAGCATAATTATATTACAATTATAAATATAATTATCACAGGACATTGGCTTCACAACCTGAATCTTCATGCTGAGGGCAGATAATAGCATTTGTCTAATATTTTCTTGACACAGGGACTGATAACTCCAGGCTTTGTGACGGACCAAATCCTTGCTCTCCCCAGTTCCTTGGGGCTGAAGGTGCTCACCCACACTGACAGTTTAGTAAGTGAGACTGGATTATGTTTCTACTAGCAGAGCTGCTGTTATGGAAATTCCTATTCTAATGCACTTCCATAGAGAGAGAAATACAGACAAAAAAAAAATCAAGTTAAAAACTAGAAGGCAGCATTTCTGTGGCAGTGTAGCAACCAAAGAGGTAAGTGAGTGAAATACCAACAGAGAGGAGAGGAAGGTCACTGTCCCGAGGGAAAGCAATGCCAGATGGCCACAAGCACAAATTAAAAATTCTGCAGATATGAATTTTACTCTCACCCTTTGATTTTTTTTAGCATAATTTGCACTGCAGTTTATTTTCATGGCCATTGGGGGGTTGGTAAAGGGCCAGATTGCTCTAAAGGGAAAATATTTTAATGTCTACATACAGGGGGATATTCATATTGTCAGCATTAAACCTACTCAGATCAGCTCTGTCTCCTGAGATGACAGTGGCAATAAAAGAGCCACCTGAGGGTTTCTTACAGCTGAGATGCAAATGCCCTCTCCCTTTTCTTGTAAAACAAAGCACGTGCACAGATCTCCTAGATGTGGTTGGACCCCACTGAAACTTTGATTTAACTGCATTTCTGTGCTGAATCGAAATTTTCAATGGCAAACTGAGAACATTTTGGCCTTGAATAAGAAGAGACATTTCTTAATAACTGCAACTAGCTGCTTCAGAATTAAAACAAATGTTGACTGCACATTCATCCTGGCAAAAATAGAAGAACTGACCTTAGTAATGATTAACGGGGAATACACCCAGATGTACATTTGAAACATTTGCATTTCAAGCACCAGAGAATAGTTTTTCCTCCCTAATGTTGCATAAAGAATAGTCAGTAAACTGCCATTCCTGTTTATGTTAGATCTATATAACTGAGCAACCAGCATTCCAGATTTTGTTTCACTTCACAATCTTCTGAGTTTTTCTTCTGCTGTGTTGTGTTTATTTTCTGGACATATTCAATTTTGCTTTTACGGGAGATAAAAATAATAAAAGAAATCTTATGGTAGAATAGCGGGAAGCAAATGACACTCATGCATTTTTCATTGATCCTTGAAAAATTAGATGAGCCTCCGACTTACTTTTGGATTTATCTATGCTGTGTTAGGGTGTTCTCAAAGAACCTTAAAGAAACAAATTCTCTGTTTTGCCTCCTATTTGTGGTAGGGGCAAAGAAGAACAAAATGAAATATCAGACTCAATGGCTTAAAAACCTGATAAACCTGTAGGAGAAAGATGTTTTCTGCTGCATCATTTGTCATAAATGAAGTTATTAAGATTTAAAAAAAACCCCTCAACCCTAGCAGCCTTTGCCAGAAATGGGAGACACAGTAATCTTGAAACAGTTATTCCTTCAGTCTTTCTAACCTCTGAAGACAACTAAATTAACACAGAAATTGGAGCTCTCACACACCCTACAGCCAACAGCTCCCAAAATCATGAAAACCTTTATTGATTCAATTTATTACAAATGCTGTCCCGAAGCAGCAAAAGTGACTCTGCACTGATTTATTTAATCCTTTTGCCTTTTGGCTGAGGGTGTGCTTTGGCTTTGCATGGTCCCACTGAAATGCAATGGAGAGCATAACAAGGATTACTCAGTCATGGAATCATCAAAGCATCTGCTAAGACTGTTAGGTTGGGTTTTTCTCTTCCTGCCGACTGCATTGGTGGACGATATTCTCAGGCTGTGTTCAGACCGCCTGGTCTGTTTACCTGGTCATTTTTAATTCTGCACTGATGGACTTGTCAGTTATCACATCGAACACAAGTATCAATATTGGTACTTTCTGCATGTTTGGAGCCTTTTACAGATGTGGCTCCAGGGTTTTGTATTTACAAGCAAACCTCAATTCATATTTACACTGTTCATTTTGATCTGTGAAACAGAGAAAAAAATCACAGAATCACTAAGGTTGGAAAAGCTCTCTAAGATCATCAAATCCAACCATTCTACCAGCACTGTCAAGGCCACCACTGAACCATCTCCCTGAGTGCCCAGTAAGTGTCCCCCAGGGTGGCACTGACCACACTTGTCCATCCCAGGAGGGCCTGCGGATCATAAACTAACATTTCTGGAATCAGGAATCTCCAAGGTGTTTCTAACAACATACTCCATCAGTTCTTGTCACTTTTTATTCAGTGCAAGTACGAAAATTCCCGAGATGGACAATGAAAAGCAATACATAAAAATCCAAAACAAATGATCATAAATGGCCCTGATGAGAACCCAGATCATACGTAATTTAATGGAGGTAGAAGGTCATTCTAAACACATCAAATATAACAGCACAAAGCAAACAGGCAAAGCACATCCTTATGTCATTGTGATATTGAGATTGAAAGATCACATGCTTAAAATAACTTAAAAGGAAAATAGAAAGTACTCAACAAGTGGAAAGCCAGATTTTTCTCTGCAAGTGCCATAGGTTTTGGGCACCCAGACCTGAAACATCAGTCATCCATCACCCTCAGGAGTCCTTCTTTTGTCCTGCTTTGGAGTGTACACCAGTTCAGATTGAGATTAAGGGCAGCATTTCATAGGGGAAAAGGAATGGCAGCTGTCCCCTCCACTAAATAGTGGCAGTTAACACCAGAGATAAAACGCTGGCTGTTTTATCTCCTTTAAGAGCTGAAGAGATGCTCATGCATGTTGTCAGGAGTTTTCCCATAGAATACTCGTATACATTTTCAGCCACATAGGGATTTTGGGGTTTGATAATGTTTGATAATGTTTCCTACAAAAGAACTCAAGGTGCTTCTGTATGTCAGAGTATTATTGTTATTTTAATTATGAAGACAAATAAATGAGTCACTGACAGTGGTATTTAATGTGATGAGCACATGTAAGGGTGGCTTTGCAAGAGGCTTGTGACTACACTGACCCCCCCAATAGCTCCACTGTCCCCTTTGCACATGGGAAGGGTTATTTGTACCTGCTTGCTGGGCCCACCATTCCACACATTCACTTGAAGATGGGCACAAAGGTATTAAAACAAACTTATCCCTGGGCAGAAAAGAAGCCAGTGCTGGTGCTCTGGACAGTCCCTAAATGCTGTAGTTTTTCTCCATTGCTGGTAGTGCAGCAAAACTCCTTACAGCAGCTAAAGAAATCCAGTAAGCCTTCCGTGTTTTCCTTAATTGTCTCTGATTTTCAGGAAGTCCCTTCTACAGTTTTCAATTCCCTAAAAATGGGCAGCTGTGGCACTGTGAGAAATAGCAGCATATTCCTTGGAAAACAGACAGGAAAGGACCAAAGTGGGTCTCAGGCTGGGGGTGCCCCTTCCAGGCTATTATGTGTCGTTCTGTTGGAATTCCTAATTCTTTAGGCACCTAACTGGCTCTGAGGAGTTCAACCATGTGCCTGGGGAGAGCTTTGATAAGCAGATCTGGACAAATGGAAACCCATCCACAGCCCTGAGCCCCAGCCCCCAGATCTGCCAAGCTCCTTGTATGCTCCCCTGGAGACCAGATGTTCCCCTTTGGATCAGATCCCCTGGGGCGAAGGCAGAGGTGTTTTTAAGGCACACTCTGCCATCCCATCACGGCCATGCTCTCCCAGTCACATCCATGCCCCCCATGGAGCCAGCAGCCTATTTCCCAGACCCTGAACAGCAGCAACTGGGGGCAACCCCACAGCTGGGGCCACTCTGGCTGATGGGAAAGGACCCATACCTGGGCTGGGCTGGGCTGGGCTGGGGGTGGAGAGGGAAGGGGCTGGGATGGAATGGTGGAACTGTTGGGCAGTTGTGGTGCAGGGAATGCCTCTGGTGCTGTTGAGCCTCCCTGGCCTTGCTCTGGGGCTTGATCTGTCTCCTGTGGCCCTGTGAGGAGCCTGGCTGTGGTGAGAAGCCCAACCCAGGGCAGAGGGTTTGGGCCTGGCTTGGGGCTGTGTGTGTGTGCCCCGACAGCTCCGGGAACATCCACTTTGTCTTCCAGGACCCCCTGGCATCGCGCCGAGGAGCTGCGGAACCAGAGTACACCTCGGGCCCAGCTGGGTGGCCATCACTCGCCCTCCCAGGGTCCCCGCGGTGAAGGCTCTGTGAGGGCCGCGGCTGCGGGGGCCACACAGGCGTCACCGCGGTTGGGATGGATCCACAGGGATGTGTGTCCCTTGTGACTGATGCCGGGGACATGACTGCTGTGCGGGATGGACCTCTGGGTTTGGGGCTCGGGGCTCTGCGATCCCGCGGCTCTGCCGGGGCGGGGCGAGGGGCGGGGCGGGGGCTCCGAACGCGGGGCTGGGGCAGCGATAGGTGTCATGGTTACTGCCGTCAGTATTGTGTGTTGTCATTGATATTACACTGTCATATTTGTCTTGGTGTCCATTATTAAACTGCTCTGATCTCACCCCGCGGGCTGTGTTTTGTCTCCCATTCCTTTCCCCATCCCACCGCATGGGTTGGGGATGAATGAGCGGCTGCCGGTGCGAAGCTGCCGGCTGAGGTTCGACCACCACACCGGGTCCTTTTGGGGGCTTACAGAGAGACACCCAGCGCTGCGTTTTGGGGGCTCGGAACTCAGACAGAATCCTGCGATTCTGGGCTCACAAGCAGAGACCCACCGCTGTGTTTTGGGGGCTCAGAACCAGGCTCACTTGGTCAAAAGAGAGACCAAGTGGTGTACTTTGGGTGCTCAAAATTCAGGCTCAGAGCTTAAAAGCAGACTAAATCCTGCATTTTGGACTCCTGAAACTAGACTCATATGGCCAATTCTGGGACTCAGAAACAGCAACTAAGACCTGTGTTTTCAGGGCTTAAGGCAGAGACCAAGTGCTGCATTTTGGTGGTTTAAGGCAGAGACTGAGTCTTGTACAGCATGTGGGCCTTGAAACCAGGCTTATGTGACCAGTGTTAAAACTGAGAAATGGAGACTAAAAGTCCTCCCGGCCTTAGGTGGCCACATTTTGGGCTAAGAAGCAGTGATCGATTCCTGCATTTTTGGGGGCCTGAGGAGAGACCATGTCTTGTGTGTTTGGGCTCAGAAATGAAGACCAAATGCTGAATTTGGGTGCTCAAAACCAGGCTAACTTGCACAAGTGTAAAAATGGAGATTAACTGTCAGGTGTTTTGGGGGCTTGAAACCAGGGTCACTCAGACATTTGGACTCAAAATGAGAGAAAGTTCTGCGGTTTGGGGGGCTTGAAGTAAAGCCCAAATCCCGTGTTTTGGGGCTCCAATCGGGCTCCTTTGGGCAGCGGGAGCCTCTGTTTCTCAGCTCTAAGTCCTGCATTTGGCACAGTCTGAACTCGGGCTCACCCGGCCACACCGAGAGCTCATAAACCGCACCTCAGTGCCGCGTTTGGGGCTGGAGGCACGGCCCCTGTCCCGTGTTTTGGGACTCAAACCGGGCTCCGGGGACGGTTGTAGGGCTGAGAGCAGAGCCCAAGTCCCGCGTCCGGGAGCACTGGCAGAGCTCTGCGCATCGTGCTCAGCAGGTATCCTGGGAGCTGCCCCTGCACCGGCACAGCCCCGGGTCCCCGCGGCAAGAGCGGGACCCGCGCCCGAAGTCCCCAACCCCGCGCCGGCCGCAGTCCCAGCAGGAGCGGCAGCGCCAGATTCGGCCCCAGCGCCCGCCCCGGAGCGGCTCCTCCCGCCCGCGGTGGTCCCAGTCCCGGTCCCAGCCCGGCGTCGGTCATCCGGCCCCAGGACCCCCACCCTGCCCGCTGGAGGAGACGCGGCACCCCGCTGGACACCAGCAGAACTCGGGCACGACGCCCCTGCTCCAGCCCCGTCCCCGCCTCAGTCCCCGGGCTCCGCCCAGCGCCGGGGGCAGCCCCCGGGCCGGGGTCCGGCCCCCAGCGCAGGTCCCACCCCCCGGGAGGAGCGGCCGCGGCACGGGGCGGGGCCGGGCCGGGGGCCGGGGCGGGGGCACGGGGGGCGGGGGCGCACAGGTGAGCGGGGCGGGGCCGCTCAGGTGCGCGGGGCCCCAGGGCGGCTGCGCAGGGCGGCACCGAGAGTATTTAAAGCCCGGAAGTCGCCCCGGCCGCCATTTGCTCGGTCAGTGCGCGGTTGGGGCGGTTCGTTCGGGCCGGGCTCCCCCAGGGGAGCCCAGGTGAGGCGCGGGGGCTTCAGCCTGCCGTGCTCTACCCCTTCTTCTCAACCCTCCTCGCTATCCCTTCTCCTTTTGGCCCCAGCCCCTCCTTTCCTCCCCTCCTGGCCCCCGTACGCACCCCGACCTCTCCACTCTACCCCTCTTTCCTCCTCGCTCCTTCCCCAGCTACCCAACTCAGCCTCCGTTCTATTCCCGCTCTACCTTTCCTTCCTCCACCTTGCCTGCTCCTCCTCACCCGGCCTCCCGCTACACACACCCAGCTCCCTTACGCACCCCCGACCCCCCTATACCTCTTCTGTCCCACATGCCCTTTTCTCCCCTATATCACTCTCTTCCCTCTACTCCCCTTCTCTCCCCCTCTTTGCCCTATACCCTCTGTCTTCCCGTACCCCGCTCCCTCTTTTCTCCCGCAGCCCCGGGGTTCGGGGTGCCGGTTTAATAAAGCCGCCAAGGCCAGACCCGGCGCCCCTCGCTACAGTCCCCACACGGGGCCGGTCCCGCTCGGCGGGTCCCCCCTGCAGTTCACAAGCACCGCCCGACACCGCCGGGGCTCCGGCCCGTCCCGACATCACACCTGGGGCTCCGTGGGCGGGTTCGGGCTGGGGGCAAGTCCTGCGAGTTTGGTCTCAGAAACAGATCGAGAGGTCTGTTTCTGGGACCAAACCCAGGGGCCGTTTGGGCCGCGTCTTG
>NW_016690296.1:1141506-1163809 GCF_001604755.1 Lepidothrix coronata
AGGGGGTGGGGGAGGGGAGGAAGGGAGGGGAGAAATGAGAGGTATAGAGGAATATAGAAGAATAGACGTGGGAGGCCGAAGCCCCCGCGTCTCACCTGGGCCCCCCGGGGGAGCCGGCCCCGAACGAGCGACCCCGACCGCGCACTGACCGGGCAAATGGCGCCGTAGACGATTTCCGGCGCTTAAATACTCTCGGTGCCGTCCCGCGCAGCCGCCCTGGGTTCCCGCGCACCTGTGCGGCCCCGCCCCGCTCACCTGTGCTCCCCCGCCCCCTTGCGTCCCGCCCTGCGCAGGCGCTCTGTGGCCCCGCGCACCTGCCCTGGCCCCGCCCCTCGCCCACCAGTGCTGGCCCCGCCTCCTGGGCCCCGCCCATCCCGCGTCCCGTATTTCCCGGCAGAGCCGCGCCCGCCCCAGTCTGGGTCGCACGTGCTGCTCCAGGGGGCGCGGAGGCACCAGTGCTCGGAGCCGGAGCCCCGGCCCGGGGCTGCTCCCGGGGCTGTGCAGAGCCTGGGAACGGTGAGGATCGGCCGAGGTTTGGGCTGTAGCTGCGCACGGGGCCGGGTCCCTGGGGCTATGGAGCCGGCAGGGGGGATCCACCCGGTGCCGCAGTTCCCTGCGGGTACCAGGGCTCTGTCCCCCCCTGTGGAGCTGGTGCCTCGGCTCCGAGGTTTCTTGAGCTCCCGGCGCCCCGAGCCCTGGCCTGGCCCCCAGAACCCCGCCCCAGTGTCACCTTCCCAGTCCCGCCCCGCTAAATCTGCCGTTCCCTCTTCTCTCCTCTCAGGAGCTCCGGCCACGGGACCCGCCGCGGCTCTGCCGGTCCCGGGGGCGCTGAATGGGCGCGGCGGCTCCGCACAGGTACCGAATAAAGGCTGGAAATCACCGGCCGTGCTGGGGCTGCCCCGGCGCTGTCCATTCGGTCCTGCAGTCGCCTGCACTGGGGTCCCAGCCCCTGAGCAGCCCCAGCCGGGGAACAGCCTGCGAATGGTCATCTCGGCGCCTCCCGAACCGCCTCGTGCCCTTGGGACCACCTTGGAGGGAACCTGCCCATCTCAGGAACAGCGGTGGGGGCTCCACGGCCTGAAACAGCGATGGGGACTCATTTGGATCCTCCGTGCACCGGCCTCGTGAGCCTCACAACGCTGTGGCTGGGCTGCAGAACCCAACAAGGTAAGGCTTGACCTGCATTCTGGGCCCTGAAGCTGCCCTGATGAGCTGAGGGGGGCCAAACCCTGACAGTGCCAGGCCAGGGCTCTGTGTTCCAAGCACACACAGGGTTTGGATTCTGTTCCTGAGCCCCCAAAATGCAGGATTTGGGCTCTCTGTTCAAGTACTTAAACTGCTTGGATGAGCCTTGTTTTGCACTCCCAAAACGCAGAACTGAAGTCACTTTCACAGCCTTAGGATTGGCCCAGTGGGACTGGTTCCAAGTGCCAGCAACACAGAACTTTATCCCTGAGGCCCCCAAACCCTCGCCTCCACCAAAAAACCACCGGATTTAGTCTCCATTTCTGAGCCCCAAAAGTGCCTGATTTATTAGTCCGAGTTTCATAAGGTCATGGAATTGACTGTGGACAGCCCCGCAGATGGTGACAGGGCAATGTACTTCTTGCACATTTGATTCTTTTCTAAGAATTTCTGTAGCCTACCAAGAAAAATACATTTAGGATTAAAAGATAAGAAGCTCCTCCATAAGCAGGTGCAGATGTTATTCCACTGTATTCCCACTGTTTCACTCTGGTGGCTCAAGCTGATCACTGGAAAAAGTTTGAGTAAGCACAGGTAAGGTATGTTTTGGAAATCCCTCTGCACAGAAATGAGCAGGTTTGCTGTGGTGGGGCTGGGTCGTTAGATCTCACTGTACCACAGGCACCAACAAATTCCAAGTAGTAACTAAACACTTCCCACCCCCATCCCCCAAAACGAAGCCATGAGACGTAGCCTATCTGCAGTATGTATTTATCCTAATAACGAAGTATCCTATTATCCAAATACCAGGTTTGTTGTGCTGCCTCCAGCTCTCTGACTAATGCCCATCAGCGCTCCAGGCACACCGGGGGCACAGGGAACACCGCCGGGGTTGGCTCGGTCTGATCCCAACAAAAGGGAGGGAAGATCACCAGCGCTAAGCAGTCACCAGCAGGTGATGATCCAGGCATTCCTTGCCATGTCCCTTAGGTCAGGATGAGGTAGCTCCCGCCTGCTGCTGCCAGGAAGAAACCACTTCCCAAGGACATCCCCAGTGGGCTCCCCAAGGATGACTGCGTTCCCATTCCAGTGCCAGCTGCCCTGCTCTTTTCAGGTAAGAATATATTTGGAAAGAATAACTAAACCCCAAGCAGTCAAGGGCTTGGGCAGCATCCAGTGCACGGAATGCTACCTGATCCTGTAAGTCACATCCTGCCCCTGGGCTCCATGTCGTGGGGTTTCTCCTCAGGCACAGTGGGCTTTGCAAAAAGAAGGAGGAAGATGTGAGTGCCCAAGGGGAGCCTGGCACTGGCTGTGTTGAGCAGAACCACACGGGCAGCTGGCAGGGCTGGTAGTGAGGGGGAGAACTCGCTCTGTGTTCCTGGAGCAGTATTAAGAGACTGGCCGTAAGCATTTAATATTCATTTTAGGTTTAAAAACAACTCCCATCAACTGATACCAATATGCATTATGCAAAATAGCCACAATATCTGCAGGCTTCAAAACAAAGATAAACAATGTTGTTTTCCTTTACTTCTTTTATGCAATTATATATAAGTAAGATTAATAATGCTTGATGACATTTTCTTCCTTAAATCTCTAGGCCAGTATTATGCCTTAACTAGATTTCAAAAGCAGAAAGAGATGAAAGTGATAAATTAGAACCGATGCCCGATCTTTGCATATTCAGCTTTCCATTACAGAAATCCCTGAATTGATCCACGTGGTCTTCTGCTTGTATTATCTTCTATTTTGTCTCACTCTAATCTCATTATGACACCCTAAATCTACCCTGTTCTGCCTTTTGTGCTGGAGACTGCTGTCATCTCTTCTCCTGACATTAGCATGGGACACGTTTTTATGAAACAGATAATGGCAAACCAAATTGCATTTTGCTCCTTCTGCAATAAATAGCATAACTTGGGAAGCTGAAACAAGGTGGTACAACTCATGAGTAGTAGCTTTCAATGTGATGAATACCAAATCAGAGGTAAGTTGTGGCTCCAGACTTGTGAGTTTTCAGAATTCATGGTCAGTAAACGGCTGTGTCCTTAAAGAAAATTTATCTTGTCAGTCCTATTTTTGTGAGCCACAATTATAGCTAGTGAGGAGCAACAAAGTAGACCACGTGTTTGGGGTGCTTTCTGAGATCCTTATGGAGTCTGACTACTTTTGTTAAGGGGAAATCACATTACAGCAGGTAAAAGAGAAAAACAAAAAAAATCTCTTTGCCCATGTAAAGAGCAATTGATTATTAAATATTTTTCCAATTTCCAGAGCTTCCTCCATCCATAAGTGTTGGATAACCATTGCATTAGATACTTTGAGTAATCTTAGCACAGTCCCGCTTAGCCATCCCCAGAAGTTGTAAAAGCCCCTGAATTTCCCCAGTGTGCAGGCTTATCCTGGCCAAATGCTTATCTAAGGAACTGACTGCTAATTGCTTTGGTCTTTATCAGATCTAAACACGGAGCTGCTCTTTTTCAAGTCTTCACCTGTAGAAAACACATATTGTTGTAAAATGTCACCAAAACAGAAATTACTGCTTAAGCTTTCTTTGCCCTTTCTTAGCACACAAGGGAAGAGCACACTATGGGGGTTAAAGTGCCTTATTCCTGCCTTTTGCGGCTCTTGGATCAACCTATGTGTTCATTTAGATCTTCCTGATAACTTTTGATCTTTTTTTAGTGGAATCAGAGCCAAGTGAAATTCTAGTAAAGCAGAAGTGAGCCAAACCCCAGCTGTCTGTATGATCTTTGACTGTGCACCTCACTGGGAATTGCCTATTCCCTGTTCCATCTGATACGAGATCAGATGGGATTCAGAGGATATTTAAAGGTTGGTGAAACACTTTAGACAGATTGCCCAGGCAATCATTCAACATGTGCAAGGCAAGAACTGTAAGATATGCTTAGAAAGATGCTGACCTAAGCAGAGATGGAAGGAGAGGAGAAAAAGGCTGGTTTTCGTCCTGCTTTCTAGGTGCCAATGATGCAAAGCCTGCAGCCATGGAGCCTGTTGTAATCCCTGTCCATAGGCAAAACTTAGGGGAAGCTGTGCTCCCGTTACACACAGAATCTCATGGCTATCACATCTTTAGTAAAAGCCATGGGATAATATCGCAGAGACTCAGTTTTAGCCTTGCTGTGACTCAGATGTGCCAGTTTCTAATTAGCCAGCAGTGCTGGGATGTACTTTTAGGGACGAAGACTTCCCTCAATACGTAATGTAAGTCAGCTGAGCACCTGCTCAGAGCCTTTTGAAGTCAAATGAAAGACTAATTGTGACTGATTTTGATTAGGAGTCTGCTCTTGCGTGGCTGTGTAGCTGTAGCTGACTCATGCTGCACTGAGGAATAGGTCCTCTGTGCAAACCTTTAGTATGAGCTTTAATATTTCATATTTATTTTACATCCGCAGTGTTGATAACTGAAATGTGTTCAGAGCAATGCAGATTTTAAGGTAAGTGATGTTCCAGCCTGCCTGCTGGCTTTGTTAGACAGATTATCTCCATCTTTAAGTAATTACTTTCATCTGAACCGTGACAGTTATCAGGAATAATGACCTGGAAGATCTGAGAATAGAAACATTGTTTGGACACTGTTTCACCAGGCACTGCAATAACCTGATCTCACAAGAACAAACAGTCGTGATTTAAGTGAGGATTTTTAGTCTGACAGGAACAGGCTGAATGAATCACTATATCCTGTGACCCCTCCAGGGGGAGGGGTGGGGACACTTCCCCCAGCTCCATTAGCTCACCTAACCTAAGGTGCTAGTCCTGTCAGCTCCAACAGGATTCTGGTTTGGCCCAAAAACCTTTCAAATAGTCCAGGAGGAGGACAGATAAGCTCAGGGGTAAACAAAGGTCTCTTGGAAGACAAAGTATGTATTTCATTACGACCAGGCAAATTAAATCATCTTTTTATCTTCATGGTTTATGTTTTCTTTTGCTTGCTTGGATTTCTGCTCTTTGACTTTTGCCAGTCTTGGCACATTTAACTTTCAATAATTTCATCCTCTGCCTTTTCCAGGCTGCCTCTGGTTCAACTCACCTAACAGTTGTTAGTTTTATCATGATCTTTTTTGCCTTAGATAGTGTCCCTTTCTGTTTGCCATCATTCCTAACTGCTACATGAAGGTGAATTCCCACCTGTAAGCAAGCAGGGATTTCTTGCCCTGGCCAAGAGAAGCAGTCACCTGTGCATGCATTTGCAAGTGCCAGCTGATATTTTATAAACCTCTGTTTTCCCCGAGCTCACAGATCACTTGCAGTGCAACATTTGGGGAGCTGGAAGCCTGTCTTAATGATCGTTACTCATGCACATGGTTACTGGAAAATCATTCATGAATATTGAATCCAATTATTATGAACAGGTGCAACCAAGTAACTACATTTCATGCTCACTGAGATATCACAAACACTTAAATTTGATAAAGTTAATACACAAATATATCCTCTGGTACACAACAATAACTTCATGTACATTCATGAGAATGCAAATATAATGATCATGATTCTCAGTTTTGAGGTTGTGATCAAGATTCATTTTCAGTAATTTTAAACAATTATTTCACCTCATTGCTTAATTCTTTCTACAGCTGGGAATCCAATAAGGGGAGAACACAGTTTATTGTAACCCCTTTCCTGCTAAAAACTGAGGCTCATTTAGGTCCCCGAGAGAAAGCACAGACAGTGATTTGCTGCCCCTGCTCTGCTGGGATTGCACATTGCATTCACGAGGGAAAGATGTCTTTATGAAAATTGATCTAATTATTTTTATGCTTCATAGTTCCCACTAAAATTATTTGGACCAGAAATAAGACTGTTGAGCATCACTGAGCAGAAAGGGAAACATTCAGCAATCCTGATAACCTTGTAGAAATTGTTGTTGTTGCTGACCTGAGCCCTGGGGGTGAAAGTTATAATGGTAACAGCAGTAATAGGAATACTAATATTCTTCAGTAATATCAGAAAATGCTTCTTCCTGTTTTAGGGAAAATGCCTATAGTGAATCTCCAAGTTACAGCCTCAACACTCACTTGGTTTCTATAGATAATAATTCCTCATACCTTCCTCACAAGGCATCTTCATCAGTTTAATCTTCTACCTGTTGGGCACTGTTCCCCCTCATTATTTCAAAGGTGAGAGCAAGGAACTTTGCAATTGACCTTCACTGAGCTCCACTCACAATCTCTCTCACTCCTTTCATTTCTTTGCCAGCAAGGAGAAAGATTAAAGAAAAAAAAAAAGTGCATTATGATCTATGGAGGGCCAGAAAGTGGCCTGAAGAGACGTAGTTTGGATTAACTCTGGTTAAGTAAAACCAAAGTCAATTAGGATTTCCTCAAGAAAAAAAAAAAAATTAAAGGGTGAGATTATTAAAGTTATTTAAATAGTCTTATTAAGGTCTGCTCCTCAAGGTTTTAGCTTTGGCACTTCTCTGAGCAATGTGAAACGCAGACTGAGTAATTGTGATGGACTGCACTGAAGAGGAATTGGAGGATGATTTCATTCCCCCCTCCAAATCAATTGGAATTGACTTAGACAAGGACAGGAATTCACTTTAGACTGTCAATCCTGCCCAATTAGCAGGAGGGTGACTTGGATCATTTGCACTTCTAATACTTGGCAGGCACCTGCTGAAGAGCTGTTAGATCACACTAAGCTCACACCTTTGAAATTAAGCTTTGTGGGATTGCTTAGAAGATGCTCTTCCTTATTTTGCATTTGACTCTCTCTCCTAGGGAACATAATGCTGCTGCCCATATGTCACCTGCCCATTGTCCTGGATGAGGCAGAGCAGAGGACTGACTCCCCACTGTGGTATTCACATTCCCACTGCTGGAATATTGCATGACATCACTTGAAAACTGGGGTAATATGGTGCTGAATGAAACTACTCAGACGTTGCTGCAGCTTTCAGCACAGCTTTTCTATCAGCATGGAGAAGCCAAGTCACAGATGGCTTTTACACTGCTATAATTAATAATCATGGTACCGTGTTAGTGTCATCTTAGCATAAAAATGAATCTATAAATTGCATTCAGCATTTTTAGAGCATCTACACTGACTGTTTTTTTGCAACAGAAGGGTACTGCTCTGACAGTAAGTCTTTTTGAACTGCATTTGTAAAGAATAATTTCAATTTACTGTTTGTTTTCTTTAACATTATTTATGAAGAGGCATAGCTAATTTTTTCTGTACATCAGTTTTAGATTGAGCCTTTACAGAGTTAGATTACTTTTCTTATTTTACAGCATGAGGTGTTACATCACTCCTGAGCTGGCCTAAACTTTGAACAGCCTGATGCTCACAGCACTCCCAAGACCCAAGACTATTTTCTTTGTGGGCAGCCCAAAACCCATTAATTATTTAATGATTGGACCTGAGGATCTTAAGGGTCTTTTCCAACCTAAATGATTCTGTGATTCCATATTCCCAAACTCATTTGGCTGTTGAGGAGCCCAGACAGACACATTGTATTATGTAAATCACAATTATTTTTTTCTCCCCCCACAGATGGGCTATTTCCTACTCAGTATAAAAGGAATGTATTTTTCTACACAAAAGCTGTAATTTACCTGATGTCATTTGCCATCCTAAACCAGAGCAGTAAAATGCAGCCAACAAGAAGCAAAGAAAAACATGAAATGAGTCCTTCACTGGCTCCTGGCCCCTAAGAGATGCCTGGAGAGTTTAAGGCTACAATCACCTTATTGTGAGGACTGGCCTGGTCTCTCTCAGGCTACAGCCCCCTTTTTGGGGGGGAGCTTACTGGGTCATAGCAGAAAATTCTGTTTAGTGAGTATTGATTTCCCCCCTTTCCATGAGCATCTGATGGATTGGTTCTGGAATTCATGGGAGCTTCCTGCATCAGCAGCAGCCTGTGGTGCTGCGTTCAGTGGGTTAAGTACCTCTCATTTTTCAAACTGTCATGTGATAATTTCATCTGTGACCCCGAGTTCTGGAACTGTGGGAATCAGGGAACCATTGTTCCTAGAGATGTTTCCCGTCAAGAGCTGTGGGCCATTTAGTTTTCCTGTTCCTTATCCCAGTCAACCTTATTCTCAGTCTTTTTATCCATATTAGTTTTATATGCCAAACCCACCAGCTAAACCTGCAGTGCCGCTGTGGACATACATGTAATATACTGAGTTTGTTCAGGGTCTTTTCAAAGTATTTTAAAATTTCTTTCTCTGTTATTCAGCTCCAAAAACACATATTACGAAAACACGATGTACTTTTTCTGGAGCTCTTTTGACAATAGGGTCTTTTCAAAACTGTTCTGTCTGGAGGGCACCTTTGCAGATTTAGTTACGCGCTCAAGTTCATTGATAGAGTAATCCTAAGTGACTGGGAAAACTTGGCATCTGCCTGGATCCACCAATATTTTTCAGATATGACATCGATCAGTTTTACAGCCTGTTATGGCGGAAGCTTAAGCTGAGCTTTTCACAGACTCAGAAATGCTCCTGGTGAATATCCCCAATCACTTTTCAAGAGCATCCTATCAAGTTGGGTTGATAAAGATGAGATTAACCTATTATGGATGTCATTTTTCTCAAACACCGATATTCTCATTTGTCAGTTGTCCCTGGCAAGAAGCAGGTTTGACCTTTAAGGCAGGAATATGTAAGATGATGTCAAAATGAATCAGAAACTCAAATAAAATAGAGGTGATACAGCATTTCCAAGACTGCAAGAGTGAGAGTTCACTCCCTATGCCCCCCCCCAAAGACCCTATTCTAGAAACAGCAGTGCAAAACACCAACAAATGCCTGCTTTACTTAAATATATTTTGGTAAATTTTAGTGTGCTTGCAAGGAAAGGGTGAACAATAAGACAATGACTGGTGCAGACAAAGCTCTCGCCACTGGCAGAGTGGCCTGACCTTCTGCAGTTTTGTCACTTTAACCTTGGAAGATTTTGGCTTTTGGACTGCAGATTGCTGTGTGCCTTGTTTAGTGAGTTTGTAAAGTAAGTTAAATGAGCTGACATGGAAAAACTCTGCTTGCTATGGATATTACTGAGTTAAATACACCCTCAGGTTTCTGTGGATATAATCTGTTTCTCCTTGAATTGAAAGATTGAACTCTTTTTTTATACAGCACTCACTATTACCTCATTATGTGGTACTTGGTAAGTGCATGGTTTTGAAAATTGTCTTACAGAATATTTCTAGAAAAGAATCTATGAGAGATGGAAATACTAGTGCTGAGCTTTTATTTCATGACATCACCCATCATGATTGAACGGATCATGGCTTTGTCTTTCTGAGTAATTGCACCCATCTTCCAGATTTGCTGAATGATCATTTACTGTTTCCTACTTCAGATGATCAAGCCTTATATCAATAAAGCTCATACAGAACTGGTTCAGAATCACACTGAAATTCAATGACAAATCTGAAAATTGAAGGCCTGTCTCACAAGCACCAATCACACACCTCCTCATCCACCCAAACCGTGCCCCAAAGACAATCCTCTGCCCAGGAATAAAATATGAGCCCCAGTCCTGGAGAAAGTCAGCCCTCAGCTCAGGCCTAGCTATGAATTCCTGTAACACAAAAAACATGAGGTTTGTTTTTCACCTATACCCAAATTCATATCTCTGGTGAAGGCCTGAGCTGCTGACAAATAATTCCAACAAATCAGCAATTTCTGCCACTGGTTATGCTTCTTGGTGAGTGTTGTGTCACTAAAGTCCATAATCCTTCCCCATGTCTCTGCCTGCCACCCCTGCTCTGGGCTGTGCCCAGCACAGGAGATGTGGGATAGAGTTTTCTGAGCAGGAAATGTCCATCAAACAGAGGAGGTACCTCCACCCTCAGTGTATCACAGTGGTGAGATGAAGACCATCACTGCAGCAATGTGGCATTTATTTAGAGACAGGTAACCTTTGCCCCTTCAAACTGCTTCAGTCCCATCACCACTCAAAATCTGGCACCAGAGTTCTCAACAGCTGGAAGAATAACCTGCCCATTTCCTATTTACTTGGGCTCCTCCCACACTGCAACAGCAGCGTCCTAGACCCCTGCTTTTTAATTCTGTGATAACTGCAGCTTTTTCAAAAATGATTTAGAATAGAGCATATATTTCTCTTCCAAATTTGAATCTAGAGAACATTTCTTTTGTGGGTAGTAGCATCAAACAAAAATATTGACAGAGCAGCCGCTGGATTTAAGAGAAAAATTATTATAACATGAAGGAAAAACTTGCATCAAGGTTTTTTTCAAGACAAACATCTCAAAGCTTCATCCTATAAAGTTCTGCCCTCATTTGTACGAGTTCTGTGAATGCTGCAGCCGTTGTGTACAAGCACATCCCTTCCCAGAGCCTGCTAGGGAAGCTCCATGAAATATGTGCTGTCACTGGAGCAGGAGCCCCAGCTGCCAGGCTGCCAGTCGGTGGGGTGGGATGGCTACCAGCCCATCTGCCCCACACTTGTCCCTGGAGAACTCCGTGGCCCAGCCCTGCATCCCACCTCAGAGGTCTCCTGTGACCAGGTGGGCACGAGGCCAGCACCTGATGTCACCCTTCCCCCTAAGGACGTGATGCATGGAAAGGGAAGAGCACAGCAAGTCAGGTTCATGCTGCAGGATTTCAGGATGCAGAGCAAGGACTTGTGTTTACACTCATTCACACTTTGTGAATGTATACACACTCAGAGAGATACATGAGAGGATCAGTGGGCAGCTGCCGAAATCTTCAGCTCCCAACTCGTGTTCCCAGCTGTCACCCGTGCCAGGATTTGTGGCGCTTCAGTTGGCAGCGTGCCAACAGCGGCACCCCTGTCCTCCCTTCCAGTGCCCAGGACTTTATCCACGCTGTGTTTTCCTACCACTCTCTATGTTTTGCTACCAGTGCCTGCCCAGCCTCGGCCAGAACAAAACCAGCCAGAGTTTGAGCATGATTATTTATAAGCTAAAGCATAATCTGCTCTGGTAAAATGTAAGACCTAAAGTCATCACACTCCTGTCTGTTTACCTCTTCGTTACTCAGTCAAAAAAGAGAAGTATTTATGATTGCAGCTTTCAAAGTAAGTTTCCTTCCTCAAGTTGTTTCTTCAGATTTCCCACAAAAATCCCTCAACATAATAAATAATTCTAATTAGCTTACTAGCAAAGGATTTAGCCTTTTCCTAATAAATCCAAATAGTTTTAGTAGAACAAGTTCACAATCATTTTTCTTTTCTATCCCTTGCTTCAAGACTTGCCTCTTCACTTTTTTATACTCAATGCTATATTTCAGATTTTTAAGCTGAAGAAAAATCCTTCTCTCTGAAGAAGATTTTCTCATCAAGTGAGCCATATATATTTTTTAATAGGAATATCAAACCCAGCCTGACGGAACAAACACCCTAAGACATCTTCTGGACATGAATGTCTCTTTGAAAATATTAAAGCTCTAAAGGCTGAATTGTTTGCAGGTTTAACTGAACTGAAAGAATAAGAGACATTGCAATAAGACAAAATGACAACTCAGGTCTGCAGCATACAATCAATATTATAGGATTTCTTCAGCAGCCCATGCCCTGTTCACCAATTTAACACATAAAATATGTACACTTTAAAAATGGTTCCTGAAATGTTCCTCTTCAATCTATTAACAAAAGTTGACTGAGTAGGTACTTGAGAAAATCCTAATGCTAAGAAACATTTTGATCTTAGCATTTACTTTTGAATGGGGCCTTATTTTTTTAGCCAGATTTTGAAACTTTTAGTTAGTGTGGTGGAATCTGGCCTTTAATAGATACTTTTAACTTTAATGTAGTGTAATGGTACGAGTGGACCTTTGTTTCCAACTGCTTGTTCTTGTTTCTGTTGACCCTATATTGACCCCAAATAAATATGGTGCTGGGTTTACATATAAATTAATGTGGTATAAAGATAACTATTATTTCTTCAGAAAGAGTCCCCTACAACAACATAAAATTTCTTCTCAAGCCAAGGAAAGTTTATTTCACCTCTGGTAATTTTGTTGTGGGTGTGCTAGGTGGAAATACAGAACTGTGAAAAGGCTCATTTTAGCAGGGATAACAACTCACCAAAGTTATTCTGAGGAATGGGGTGGAATGAATCATATTCATACGTGTGTGTGCTGGATGGCAAAAATCAATGCTTTCTCTTAGCAAAGACACTCTCGGGGATAGAGAAATCAGAGCTGCGAAAAACCCAACAAATTTTGCCTGACAGATTTTCCAGGCAAACTACACTGCTGGTGCAGTGGGAGTGCGCTGGGGGTGTCAGGCCCTGCATGGAAGGAGCAGCCCATTTCACTGCGGCTCCTTTGGGATCCCTGGGGATGCCCAGAACCCACTGCACTCCCCACCCCCGATGCACTGCCCGGGGTGGGAAGCAGTCGAGATGTTGGGATGGCAGGGAGCAGGAGTCCAGAGGGGGATGCAGGATGGGTGCTGCAGAAACAGGCAGGCACTATCACACGCAAACTTGAAAATGGGGAGAAAAATAAGAAAAGCAGATTTGAAGGGAAAGAAAAACGAAGCACGGTGTTCCAAGATGAACAAACCCCACTCGCTGGTGTCCCCATCCTATTAAGATCTATCCCTGTGGCCCAGTTCAGCACTGTTCCCCATTTGATGCCAGTGCTGTTGCAGGTATTCCCTGGAGGCTCACCACCATTAAGCTGGTGTAATGCTGTCCAGGCTGAGGAAGTCCAATTATTGGTGGTGTTTAATGGGCCCTTTTTAAAACATCCCTACCTCACTGAGTCCAACAATACCCTGTTAAATAATAATCATGGCCAGAATGGTGTATATTCCTGCAGGCCTCAGCCACAAAACCTGCCCATTTTGTCTGCATCTCCAGCCTTCTATGGCCCTGAGAGAACAGGGAGAATTGGTATTTCTGTCCGGGAAATGCTCTCTCCTGGGAAGGAGAAAAGCAGCCTTTTCCTGCCCACCATTACCAACAATTATAGCCCTGCCTCTTTGTTTGTCAGCACTAATAATATGGCTCAGGAGAGAGCAGAACAGATGATGAAAGGTGCTCCACTAGCGTGGTGCTGACAGCTACTGAACTACCTTTGGTCCTTGTTAGGAAAAATTATGTGATCTAAATGTCAGTGCCTAATGCAACCCCATCGGAATGCACAGGACTGGAGCACATACAGCAAAAATAAGGGAAAATTGCTGCAGCCTGATGGTTGCTGGCTAATACCAGCAGTAAGAAAAGAACTACATGGAATTGAAAAATTACATATTTAACAAGTAGATGGATGGTAATAATTATTTTAGGCCAATACTGAATCCTGTCTGGGGCCATTAATTACATGAGTCAGTCTGCTGATCTGAGTGGGAGTGAGGTGTTTACAAACCATTGCCATGACAAAAGGATCTCTCCCATCAGCAGCTTGTTGAGGTGCCCTTGTAGGGTATTTGCACAGAAAATACACTGCAGAGCAAGGCTGAAGGCAGAAGGTAAGGACCCAGCTTTTATCCAGTGAGCCTCTTCTATTTTCTGTGCTGTGCACCAGGAAGCAATACTGCTTTATGTTGAAAGGAAAAAAAGAAGCAACCTAAGGAGCGGGAGTTGCTCTAAACACAAGACAGTCCACACTTCCAAAGGCAAACTTGCCTTGTTTTCACTCTTGAAAATAAAAGGGCAAGTTTCTGTTTGCTTCATCCTCATCAGAAAAGCTAACCCTTGTTCTGCTAAACAGGATCAAGCCAGTATTGATTCTACTCTGAGAATAACGTAGCTGAAAATTAGATGGTTCACACACACCAAAACAAGTAGCGATAATGAAGTTGGAATAGCAAAGCTGAGCCTTAAGCTAGGCTTGATTCATACCATGAAATCATCAGGTTTTATGAGCTCAGGAGGGCTGCACCTCTTCATTATCTGGATGGAAGACTTCACAAAAAGCCTCAGGAGCTGAAGGAACAATGGAGGTACTTCAGCTCAAGATCAATAAACTGTCGTGCTGTTCAGTGCCTGGGTGCATTTTGTTGCCAGAGATCAGCTTGGAAGGGCTCAAACACTTACTGCCACTGCCAGCCCCGCAGCAAGAGCATCCTGCATCCCACCAATGCTCAGCCTGCTTTGTAAAGAAGATTCTAGAATTAAAGGACAAGATGAGGACAGTGACCAAATGCCTGGGGCTGTGCCTGCCCACACTTTGTCACACCGAGCTCTGGCTCACGTCAGGACCAGAAGGTCACTGCTCGAAGGAATGGCAGCGGTAGCAGCCCTGTCTGTGGCTGTGTCCCTCTGCTACTCAGATACTGGTACCATTTTTATTTGGTGCCTCCCAAGTTCATGTAACAAAAGGCAGACAAAAACTAGGCCTGGTTACATTTCTATGGCAGAGCTGTAGAAGCCCCTCTCCCCCCTCCACTCCTACATGTATCTCCCATATATCCCTTTTTCCAGACTTAAACATCTTAGCCTATTTACACAGAGGTTTACCACACTTTTGGCTACCCTGTCACACCTATCTATACCTTCTTTCCTCAAAATGGTAAAGCTGTAACACTACAGCTATACACAGAACTCATTATATCATTTATCAGCACCAGTTTTGTCTGCTGTTTTCTCACTCTTCCTGCCCTTCAAGCAGGTGAGGAGAGTTCAAGTGGTTTAAATGATCACGTACGTGTCTCCAAAATACTTATTGCTGCTGAAGTCTAAAAACATGCATTTTAGATGAGACCCCACATTACACTTCTTTCTCCTTACTAGAGGAATCATTAGAAAGCCAATTGAGGAGTGAACTTCCATCATTTATAACTTTTTTTATGTAAAGCCAAGGTGCTGGATTGCAGTGAAGTACCTGAGCGCTCACTGCAGGCACTAATGCTGTTTATCTGCTCTGTGCAGGCTGTGCTGTGCTCAAGGTGACTCTCACAGATACCTGTGTGCATAAATACCACACTAACCACATCCCCCAAGATGTACATAATGCATTACTTAGTCAAAGCAGCAGCGTGAGGCAATGCATCACGCAAGTTACTGACACCCAGAGGGGCTCGGGGCTCTCACCAGCACTGAGTGCTTAACTGGAGTTTGCTCCTGACTCTCTTATTCCAGCTTTCCTGGTTCTTTTTGCCAGTACCGTGTGGTGACCAGCAGTCCCCCAGCATTTGCAAAAAAAAAAAAAAAAAAAAAAAAAAAAGTCCTTTACTGTGTTGCTAAGTGCAACTTGACACCACTCAGTGACCCTGTTAGAAAAGCTCAGTCTTTGAAAATATATCCCTCAGTAATGTTGTAGACAAATCATAGTGAATATAAGCAGCTTTGAACTCTGAAGTCATCATAATCCACAGTCATAATTATGTGAAATGAATAAATGAAGCTGGATTAAGTGATGATCTCTGACCAGGTTCCAAAGAATGGCACTGGCTGCACCAACAGTTAGCAAAAGGAATTGGAAATGAGGCCAACTAGTCAGGAAAAGACTGCTCATCTTCACTTATATTCCCTGTGGTTTTGTGCTATAGAGATTATTGTTATTTCTTCATCTACCAGCCTGTAGAGTGCCTCAAAACTGCACATGAATTTTCCATGGTGCAACTTGCTGTCTATGCCTTGCTCAGGGCTCCTCTGGACCCGCTGAGAGGCTGAGGAGGAGGGAGGAGGCCCAGGAGCCTCCTTCTGCTGAAGGAATCTGGAGGCTCAGGAGGGACTTTTAAATGGTGAATAAAGGGGGAAAAGGGACTTTGTCAGAGCATTTTAGTGGATGCACACGGCATTAAGGCATTACTGCGGTTGGGGTCAGGTGTGAAAGGCCAGAGAGTTCTTCAGAAATCATAGCATCATAATAAATAAATAAATAAATCTCTCAGAAGTGCAGAAAGAGACAGACCTTAAACATGTGCTGTGGTTTAACCTCAGCCAGCAACTGAACCTCACACTCATTCATTCCCCCAAGTGGGATGGGGGAAAGAATCAAAGAGTAAAAGTGAGTGCACTGCTCAGCAATAATGAAAGCACCCCTGATTTATCAACAGTTTTCAGCACAAATCCAAGCCACAGCCCTATGCCAGCTACTTTGAAGGAAATGAACTCTTTCCTAGCCAAAACCAGCCCACATATCAAAACCATCACATCTTCACCCAGAACAGCAGACTTGGTGTGCCCAAACTAAGTATTTTGATTTTATGTTGACTTACAGAAAAATATTGCCCAAGAAATCTTTGGCTTTACAAATATCCTTTCCCCACCTCCTTTTGAAGGGAAATGTATCAGATGTGAATTTAGCTATAGATATTATACTTGTTAAGATTGTGGCTCCTACTACAGCTCTTACTGTAATGTTAACTTTAGCATAATACTTCAGCTTCAATAGATTTTTAAAATCTGGGAAGTCTTAACACAAATTTTACCATGAGGAGTGACTCCTAGATTATCTGTACACTGCAAATCCTCTCATCAGAAGTCAAATTGTCTGATGAAATGTGTATTCCTGAAATGTCCACATGGAGTTGTAAGGGGGATTCAATTAAAATCACACTTAGTGCAAGAAACACTTAAATGCACTGGAATAATTGCGTGCAAAGAGCAACAAAAAATGTCAGTGGACAACTCCTACAAGTTGTTTCAAGCATCAGAAACAGTGCCAGATCTTCACAATTTCCATATGAAGGCTCTGCACACATCACAGCAGGGTTTTTCATCTCTGGGTCACTGACTGCAGGGCACCAGGCTGCAGGTGAACTACAATGAGCAGTCTGAGTTCTCTGCCTCTTTTAGTTTCTTTTGTGTCTTTAAATCAAGAACACAGTGTCAAAAGCATCCCGTGTTTGACAAATACATGGGGGGTGATGTGGTGGTGGTGTTATTTTTCCTGTGTACTCAGCTAACAGGCCGTAAAGCACACCCTGGTTTCTCTCCAGAAGCCAATCAGTTCTTCCTCATGACCAAAGAAACAAAAAAATAAATTGAAACATTCCACAATCTTTGTCCCTTGATTCCTCACTTTTATCCACAACTTCTCCCTCTCATTTTCCAGCTTACGTAGCGCAGATTCCAATCCTCTTCCAGAAAACAGGAATAAACTAGTAACAGCTATTTCAGAATAAACATTGACTGTCACAACTCTTTGAAGCCTGTTCTGTATTCCTGCCCCATTCTACAGACGGTACCACCAACACCTGCACAATCCCTTGCAAACCTTCCAAGCTACTGTCTATCCTCACCAAGCAGTGTCACATTTAACTGCTGTGGTTCCACCACCTGAAGGGGAACAACAGTGTCTCTGGTGACACTGCAGACACATCTTGCCATTTCTGCCTGCATGGCCAAGCTGCAGAGGAATAATTCACCAAGGGTGATGTGCAGGATTTGTCCCACCCGCTGTCTTTTCTATTGTAAATGCCGAAGATGCATCAATCTGGAGGTTGCTTTTCACTTTTAATTTCCCCAAAAAAGCACTTGCAAGGAAGATGAGGCAACTGTGAAAAACTGCCACTTGTTTCTGTTGGGGAGAGGACGCCCACCCTTCACAGGTACATCCCTGTCTGCTTCCATTCCCTGCTATAATGAGCCCTGTTCCTCCCGGTTTAGAGCACTGCCTGCAACGCCAGACTAAAGAGACGCCTTTCCCACTCTCCTCCCCGAAACAGATACAAGCTGGCACACAAGGAAAAGTACACAGCAATGCCTCCTACTTGCCATTATTTAAATGCCACATCTTTATTTAAAAGAGAAAAAAACCCACCAACCTCATCCCCCCAGAAAGTTACATCAAGACACACTCTTATCCTTTCGAACACAGCAAAACTATGTACATTTTCTTCTGACAAGTTTACGGCTGTTATTGTTGAAAATTACTTCCTGATTTTCCAGGTATTATGTCTGCAAGGATTTATTGGGGAAGGAGGGGCTGCTCTCCTTCTTTTTTAGCCCATCTTTGTGCACTGTGCACAAGGCCATCTCACCCTGGAAAATGTCACTGCTGCTGCCCTCTTGCTAGAGCTGCTATTTTGGAACAAAAGCACTTTAGGATTGCCTTTAATCAAGATGTGATGCAGGGTCCTAAAGTTTGTCATAAGAAAATGCTGTCACTCAGTTTCGTACCTCAGATTTCAAACTGATGGCCTATTTAAGAAGATGACATGAACAGAGCGCCTCTCTTTTCTCCAAGCATGTAGTTAGATGCAATCACCGTTTGCGTTTCAGAGCTCTCAGGTTCTCTACCGCTTCCCATCACTTTGTTAAATGTCATCCCTCACTACCTGTCAAGGCCTTTGCATTTTTTGAAAACCAGGAAAATTATTAGGGAGCCTTAAGAAGGTCTTCCGGACATAACTGTCAGTCTCTTTTTTCCTTTTAAATGCCAAGAGCTGTGTTAATTCGCTACATTTTCCATGTCGGTGGAAGTTGTTTTCTCAGTTACATCAGGCAAATCCCCAAACTTCCCTGAATTCCAGGGTAAAATATGTTAAAACTACCTCAACACCATATATTAAAAAGTCTAGAATATGGGGAGGTGAGAGTGTGAGACTTGTTGAAAAAAATATATATACTGAGATTTCCGTGAATCACAGCAGTGTAACTCTTAAGAGAAGTTATTTCAGTTTTCCTGTTAGCTTTTAAGTCATTAAAAATCACTTACAAGAAATAAATAATTGAAGTTTAAGGCACTAATCACTCCAAAGATAGCGAAAGTTTGCCAGCTGGACAGACCTTCAAGAGAAACTGCAAGCACATGGCAATATCTTTCCTCATAATTTTGTTCCATTTTAACTGAAGACATTTCTTGGATCACAATTTAAAGGATGGAAACATCTAGAAGGTGGATCTTTCATGCCAGAGAAAGAACTGGTTTGAGCCCTGTTGTGTGGGCAGAGCTATGGACAAGATGCTGTTCTGCCCACAGGGTTTCTGGAGGAACTGCCTTCTGTCTCCCTTGGAAGAAGGTTCTCCTACATAACATACTTAAACCATTGAAGGAAAGAAAAGACCTAAAAACATTTAGAGAATAATTTTCAGAACCTACTTCTGTCTTTGTAACTCACACAATATGAGTCATTAATGAGAGTAAATGTATTTAAGCATTTTTGGCTGCAAATCAGTAACTCTTGGGTATAACCTATATAAGTAACTACCTTCCCATGGAAAACATCCAGCAGATTAAGGATACTCCTACACCTAATAAACACCAGCAATATAATTATGCGCTTGATTTAGTAACCATGCAGAAGTGCAAGTGGGAAAATTAGTGAATACACACTAACAAGGCCAGAAGAATCTGGGAAAAAAAACCCATAGTTGCATTCTGGGTAAAAATAATGTTCCTTCGAAGAAAGTAGAATAAATTCTAAGGGATAATGCAGCAATATATTTTGCTGTGACGTGCATCCCCTTGCCCTGATGCACATATGGCTAAAAGAACAGAATTCACAATCCTTAGAAATTTATAAAGTGGAAACATTGATTGCACTAAAAAATGTATTATAGTAATGACAGACTGCACCTGTATGATTTTATTAATTGATGTCTAATGTCCAACAGAATGTAGTTTTGAAACTGATAGATTGCTGGATTGTTATCTCCCTTAATTTCTTTTTAATAAATTAAAACCCACCAATCTGCTATAGACATCATTATAGGTACAGGGAAGGCATTTGATTTATAATGTTTCTAAATAGATGGCACTGTGATGAATTACCACCGCACAAGATAAGTAGATTATTGGGTTGTGGGCTCTATTTTCTACTTTTTCACTTTTAAAGCTATGATTCCAAGAAAAAAAATCCCTGTAATGTCACTGATTTTACAAGAAAGGCAATGTGTGGTGGTACTGAAAATCATGGTTCTCTCTTTGAGGACATGGGCAAAAAAACAGTATATTGGCCAGTCACCATGGAAAACCTGGAAGGAAACACTACCAGGTACAAGGTACAGTCCTTAATCCAGGGCAATAGATTGTATTTATGGCAAGAGAGGGATTGGATTTTAAAATGAGGATGATGCAAGGAGATGAGGAAGAAGAGGGGATGAGGAGATGTGTGGTGCCAACATTCATTTTCAAAAACCCATTAAAATTTGTATGTATGTACAAATGTGGGCATGTTTTCATGTGTAGGTCTGAGTAGGCACATATTGGGAAAAAATAGGTGGAAAGGACCTTAACCATCAGTTTGTGTGGCTCATCTTTAGAAACCTCACCTATTCCCAAAGTTTGTGCCAGTATGTTCAATAACAGAGATTTCAAAGCTCTCTTAAGCAGTCATTCCAGTGCTTGTGTGCACAAATATGTGCTAACATAAAGATGCCATCTTCAAGTTTGCTGGAAATAAGTACTTTAAATCTAGAACTTGTTATTCAAAATTGTTCTCTTAAAAGAGTAATAAATTAAAAAGACTGAATTCCATTTTTCAAGCTGGCGGTATTCTTTTGAAATGAATTTTTGATATCCATAATGGCATGTTTTCCTATGGATTAATAAAACCATAGCTAAGGGGAACCATTACTATCAACATGAGTCCAGGGCCTCAGACAGCTAATTAATAGCAGATCGCTCTTCTCTCGATTCCAGGTTTTTTAAAATGTGAAGATCTCCATAATTGAATGTCATGCAGAATATTATGCAAAGCATCATGCTTTTTTCCAAGATCAGCAGGAGCTGAGTGCCATCGGAAAGGATGTGACAGTACAGAGTTTGAGGAGCTCTAATGTTTACTCATCGAAAGTCTACAAATGCAAATCACAGTAGGACTCAAAATGGAGCCCTGGGGGAATCCGAGAATAACTGAAGCCCAGCTGGAATGAAAAATCCTCTGGAGCAACAAATTCAATATGCCAGGGAAAAAAAGCAGGTCTGAATAGAATAAAGTCTTGCAAGGAGACGGGCAAACACAGTAGCAAAAGTTGTGCTCAGAGATGAAAACCAAAATAAAAAAGGGTGTTACCATGATGGGAAGGGGGACCTGAAACACATTAACCTAATTGCATTCTCACCAATTAAAACGAGGACACTTTCATCTTCAAAATCCTGTGTGTTAACAAATACCTCAGCATCCTGTTGTCCGTGTAGAACTACACTTTCTATGTGTCTTCTAATGAAATATGTGTAATATCCAATTACCAGTCAGTCTCCAATTAAAATACTATTTCCCAATAATATGATCCTGCTAACTGAATTTCCACACGAGCCCTTGGCATCCTACTTTGTGAGCAGTTCTGCCATCCATCAGTTATTGTGCTGTCAGGTCTGGGGCTGTGGTGAGCAGATGGCCATGGATGCCGCCTGAATTCCGACTGCTGGTTTCCATGCAAGCAGAGAAGATGGGAACGAACATTCCCATATGGAGCACAGTTAAAATGAACCCACAAGGTGTCACTGTTGCTCCAGAGAAATTTAGCAGCCGGGGGATTTATCTGGGCATAAAGTAAGACTGAGAGTGGGGGATTGATTCCAATGGGGATGCATCAGCAGAAGGCCTGGTAACTGTTCTTCACTTTCCCAAATACTACACATGTCCACATCTTTAAAGAAAAAAAAAAAACAGCGTGGAGAAACAGCAGCAACACCTACCCAAATGTCATGAGCTCCTCCATCCTTCTGCCAGTTCCTCTCTGCTTGCTGTGCTGCTGCCTCTTTCAAAACCTCCATGTTGGTAACATTAGGCTGTGCCACTGCTCCAGCTGGTGAAGCTGCCAAAGTGAAGGCAGCTGGGCCCTGGAGCTTTCAGACCCCACCTTCAGCCTGAGTGAACCAGAAAGCAAAGCTAAGAGCAAACGTAAATCTGCTGCTCGTCACAAAGTGCAACAAGAACCAAGGGCTTCCTTGGGCTGGGCTGTTTTATTTCAATGGAAGATTTATAGCAAAAATAAATATTTAAGTAAAACCAACCAGAATATATTTCAGAGCGTGATTGGCTTTATTCAAGCCTACATATTCCCAATTTTAACCAAAAAAAAATTGGGGTTCATAGCATGCACTCTGTGGGGAAACAGCCACTGCAAATATTCCAACAACCTGCAGGAGCAAAGAGTTAGGCTAAACAGAAGCACATCCTCACAGTGTCTTCCCTAAACAGTTGTCTATGGATTAACTGTGCCAGTTCATTTTTCCCGGGGCCTCTGGTGGTCTAGTGGTTAGGGTGCAGGACTCTCACCGCTGCGACCCGGGTTCGATTCCCAGCCCCC
>NW_016690296.1:1164103-1323242 GCF_001604755.1 Lepidothrix coronata
GAAAGGTGGCTCATCTGTGTGTTTGGTGGGATGCTTCTACTGAAACTTCTCACCACTGCTGCTGCAGGTGGATGGATGTCCAGATATGTCCATCAGTGCTGCACGTGTGGGATGAAAGGAGAAATAACTAAATGTGCCTCAGGAACACTGAGTTACCCTTGGGATGATAAAGACAATCTTGAAAGCAAAAATAATTAATTTTCTTATTAATCCAGTCTCAGCAAAACAAACCACATCTGTGCTGTTTTCCACCTCTCACCCTTCACTAGTCTTCAAGATAATGGCTTTGCTAGAAATAGGAATGCCAAGGCTTTTTGATCTCCAGCACCCCCATAGACCACTCACACTCTCTTTTGCTATGAAAGTGATTTCTCACTAGGGAACTGAGAAAGATTTCAAAGAACACGAAATACAATGAGCAGAAACCTGTTTTCTCTCATCAGGCACTTTGTAACACTGGCTGCAAATCTGCTGTATCGGGATGGAGAATATGGCCTAAGTACCTACATGTTAGAGGGTTTCCGTATAAAGAGGTGTTGCTGCTGTGTGGGTGAAAGAATCAGACCTAGGTTTGATACAACCAGAAGCAAACACAATTTCTAGCCCTTTGCTGTCCTGAGTGAGACCTTCACAAAGCTAATGCAAAGAATCACAGCCTGCAGAAAAATCGCTGGGTTTTAGGCCATGTGCTGCAAAGACACTCCTGGGTTTGCTGTAAGTCCCAAAATCACACCAAAACCACAGAATAAATGGATAATGCTATGTATGGTAGAGCACTTCTCAGTATGCCCAGTTAACTCGAACTCTGTTTTAATCTGGATGTATTAAAAACTCCCCAGAATCGAGTCAGTGCCTGTGTCCAGATATATGAGCATTTACGGGGCACACGAGACTTCCACTAAATAAATCATGTGATCTCTCCCAGGCTCAGGAGCCCCTGCAGCTCATTCATACAGAGCCAATGAATCACAGCTATGTTGAGCAGGGAGCTGTACAGCACAGCCCATCAGGACCTCATTTTCTTACTGTGGACATGGTAGTAATATTGCCCCCACTGATCACTGCCGAGAGTCCCAGCCACAGATCACGCCAGCTCTGGGCAAGGCAGCAATTCTGTTTCCTCACAGCAGGTTACAGCTGACATCAGTCATCCCCTGGGCCTGCAGAGGTGGCCTGAGGCTGCCAGAGTGTCTCAGCCAGCACCTTGAGCATCTCTGCACTATGGGCAGGAAAGGGAAAGGAGGAGGAAACGAGCTAGTGGAGCTAATGGAGGAGATATGTTTGGAGGAGAACCGTTTGCCCAAACAGATGGATTAGTGCTTGCCTGATATCCACCTCCAGTTCCCTGAGCTGTTAATAGCCTCAGCCTCTCCCAGTGTTAGTCACAGAAGTGCTGTTCAGAAAAAGGAACCATTTCCTTTGCTGGGCTGGAAAAAGCAGCCTATATAGTATCTTTCTTCTTTCTCCTGTCTGGTTGTCTCAGCACTGTCTGGCCGCAGCCTCATTTATTTCAACCACCCGCAGCTGGGGCATCGAGCCCACGTTTACCTTGGTCCTGGGACACGGCAATTTCCTAGGACAGACTGAAATGGCCCTCACAGCCCACCTCCACCCCACTGCCTGCTGGACACAGGGGAAAGGCAAAATGAAAGAAAGCCAGCTGGGTTTGGTTTTAAGGAGGCAAATTACTATTTGAATGGGAGAACAAGCCAGTTGCAGACTGCAGTGGAGGATTGGGATTGATGTGAGTAGATGGGGTATGTCTTCAGAAGATGGAACTGAAGTCACCACCATGAATGTGCACATTCCTCTCTCACAGGAATCAAACCCACCCTCGCCAAGTGCCTCTGGAAGAGTGGAGTGAATGAAGGGGCTTAGTTTTTACTGAATGGCTTTTTTGGGGGAGATGTCACTGCTAAATCAAACCCAGGAGCTTCCACAGTGAGCAGAAACCTTCTTTGGCCATAACCTTACAGAGTATCTTCAGAAGCTAATACAGCTTTGGAACAGAAATCTGTCCTTTGAAATGAATTGTAACATACCTAATACTACATAGTTTTACTTCAAAGACTGCCTATTTGCTCTGCATTTGTCAGCACTTCCTGTGAGACTCCTAATACTAGATTAGTATGGAAAATGTGGGAACATTGGGTTACTCCATTTGAATATGTTAGGCCATCTTTTCTATAGACAAAGGGCTCATCAAATAATGGACTTTCCTTGAAGATAGACCTGCTATATTGAGAAACACAAAAGTCACTCAGCAGTTACCTCAAAGACACGGTAACCTTATATTTTCTGAAGGAAAGAATGACCCATGGATACTGCAGCATGAACTGCTCTTCTCCTGTTCATTATTCAGGGGAGGTCTTCACCTATCACGTTACAGAAGCATTTCATACCTTCATAGAGTTCATTTTCCCCCAGGTGCTCTCCACTGTGCTTGATATTAATTATTTGTGATAGTTAACATTTACTGAAAGGTATCACAATATCCCTCCCAGCCACAGGGAAAGGAGCTAATACCTCAGGTAAGCAAAAAGCAGTTTTCCCTATGGAAAAACAGCATGATTTCAGCATGAGCTGGCTGCTCCACATTACCACTGACCCAGAGAGGACTGGTTATCTGAAAGAGGCACCAGCCATCACCTCCCTCAGGGGTGAGCTGAGATCTGATACAAGAAGTCAGCACAAAGCAATCCGATGTCCACTCGGTGTAACTGCCTCCCTCCTGGTGTTAAAGAGGTCATAACTCTTCTCAAATCCAAAATACTCTTATTGTGTACAACTTGTTGCAATATAACTGAGAAACACCTCTCTGTCAGGCCTTCCCTAACCACAGGCATGTTCTTGTGTACAAATAAATAAAAATCAAGAAATTGCATGGCTCTGTTTTCTCAAAATCCCTTACAGTTACTCGTTCTTTCATCAGAACTTTTCCCAGCCACCTCACATTTCTGGTATCTCTGTCTGCTGGGATTACTTTCTGCAGTAGATCTGAGAGGGACTTGAGAAGGACAGGGGCTATAATCTTGCTTCTGTGAGTATAAGAATGGCTGTCCTAAACCACAGCAAAAGTCTGTCCAGGATGCTGTCTCTGGTAGCAGATAACAGCCAGGTGTAAGGGACTTAAATGGAGGAAGTGGGAATACCCTCCAAATGATCATCTTGTTTGCCACTTTTTTTATTCTATTGGTGGTAGACAGGGATGAGCCAAAGTTAATCACTGCAGTGGTACAGCTTAAAGAGAGTAAAGGGCTGCTGTTTATAAGCAATCAGTTCAGCTGAGTTGTTTTACTGATACCAATTTTAAAGAAGTTTATGACAATGTGATTTCTAAGTTGTTACTAATGACCTACAGTGTCTTTGCATGAGTGCACATGTTATTTATAGTGCAGGCAGAGTTTAATCCCAGGTATGACATGGATAATCAATGATAAGTAAATACTGAGGTATAAAATCACAATTTATCCTGGATTAAGCATCATGAACTAGCTGAGAACAGTACAGTGCAATGTTTTTTAAAGAGATAATTCTCTTGGAACTTGGTTTACTGCACTTTCCTGAATTGAAAAACACACCTCATTATCATCCTGCCAATGCTTCCCAATATTTAAGTACCTGAAGAATAAGTTACCTAAACTTAAGCAACTTTAACTTACTTACATACGTACTCCCTTTCAAAATCTATTTATTTGTCATTTATTTGGTATCATTTTCATGTGGAACTCTCTGGTCATTCCCTTCAGGCAGCAAGGGGTCTCTTATTTGAGTGTAATAAAGAAAGCCCTGCTGTTCTGTTTTTCCAGGAATGTGCTAACATTTTCTGTCTTGATTTGCTTTCTGGACCCAACCAATATTTGGTGGCATGGTATTTATTTTGCTTTAACAGCAAGATAACACACTTCAGAAATGAAAGTATTCACAAATTATTCTAGGAGTGTCACCGCAAAAGGAGGTCAATAAGGAATTAAAACATTATCATTCCCAGTTCCTTATATGTGCTATCCACAAACACGTTACAAATTGACATTACAAAATCCTGACCATCGGTAGGAACTAATGATTACCAGTTAGTTTCTCTGCCCAGAAATCTTAAAAACAGATATTCCTAACAAGTGTGAGTTATGTGTTAGTAACACAGAGATTGCTCATGCCCTGATTTATGACAAAAAAGGTAGGAAAAAACCCTGTCAATAAGACAGTTCCAAACTGTCCCAATGGATTAAAAAAGCCAGGCCCTGTTGCCACATCAATATCCAGGTTTTCTACTCGATACCATAATTGTCATAAAATGTTGTCAAGGGAATTAGCATTTTTCCTGAGTTTGCCATAAAGATATACGTGAACAGGTATTTAATGACACCCTTTATTAGAGCTGGACCAGCAGGGATCTTGCATGTATATATCTAACCTGGAATTGTGTTTAAATTTGGGCTACTTAGACAAATCAAAACCCAGATAGCGTCAGGAAAGTCAAAACCCATCAGAATTTCAGCCTCAGTCTGGAACAGAAGCAGCAAGGACCCTGGCTTTCATCTTACCACAATTTCAAAGTTTCAGTGCTTGCAAAGTATTTCACTTGGGATGCGCCTAAACAATCTGAAGCCTCAAATAACACTATTACCTGGGCAATAAAATGGCATTTTTGTAGATTGTTTAGGATCCCCAGAGAATACATGGCAGGGGGGAAGGAGGGTGAAGGCTGGTGAATTGAAATATAAAGTGAAATTGGAATTGAGGCATTTTGGGAACATTGCTGAGCTGAATGGCAGTTCAAAGAACCCTGGCTAAATGATGTATGAAAACTTCAATACAGTTTTGTTTTAGGCTTGGCTGCACAGGGAATATGTGCTAATAACCTGAATCATCAAAAATAAATTTTTTCAATGTTCATTTCTTTTGAATTAACATCCGTGAGCATGGTCTCATCACATTCATTTAAGGTTGTGTTCTGATGTTGCACATGGCAGCATGTTTTGAGGAACCGAATTCCCTTTGTAGAATTGGACTACTTGGCTTCCTATGATGAAAATGTGGGTTTTTTCTTTCCCAGGACAGCAGTTATCCACAATGATGGTTTTTAATTAGGGACAACTTTACATACAATGTTAAGTATTTAAGCTGCGGGGGGAAAATTCTGAAAGGACACTAAGGAATCTAGACAAATAATGGCATTAGCTGAAATACTGAAGAGCATTGCTGAATTCCCTTATAAGGAACTAAAATTCACTGGCCTTGACCTTTGTTGGCCAAGGAGGGATCTAAACTTCTTTTTGTTGAAATCTCATAGCAGGTTAAACAAGAGGTAGCTACTATAAATGCTTTTTTAAAAAAAACAAACCCTAATGCAAACAAAAATAAAACCACCAAGATTTTAAAACAGTTTTACCAGAAAGGGAAAACCTGAGTTCCTTTCATCTCTCATGTAAAGGAATTAAAATATTTAAGTATTATCTTCAAATTAAAGCCTGCTGTTTCTGTTTCAGACAGGAAATGTGTTAGTGATCAAAATATGACTGGGCTTTTCCCAGCTATGTATTTTAATCTAATAAAAGTTATTATTTCTCTTCACAATCCCTACCTCTTCACAGCCTCACACTACCATCCACAAACAGCATTCTCCCTGATTGCACAGATCATCCCTTGCAGCAAGAAGCAGGTTTCTGAAATCAGCAGTGTCAAGAGACAACATGGAGACCCTGAAGATGGTGGGCTGAAGGTTGTAATGCTGCCCCATCCCACCTCACCAGTGAGATCTGAGCGCGCCTGCGTCTGAAACTGGTGACGAGGAACATAAATTCCACACAGACACATAAATGGTCCACTGTGGCAGGGCAATATTAGACTCTGCTGCACTGCAACAGAATGCCTTCATTACATTTCTATGACAAATATCTCCCTGGCACTGCTGCAATTATCAACGGGCTTGATTAAGGGATTGATTTGAATGCAAACAGCATAATTGACCCAGGAGAAAAGATGAATGGATATGGCCAACACAGCCTTTAAGTAAGTGTGTTACAGATAGATGGGAGTATGGGGAAATGTCGCCAGTCACAATTTATTATATTGCCATTCTCCCTCAAAGGAAAACAACAGGAAACCTGCTTTTGTTGCATACAGCATATATACCATTTTTGCATCATATGACGGCTTTTTACACAGCCTTCAAAGGTTTGAAATGGGTCATTTAATTTAGTGCATCCATAAACCAGTGATCTATACTAGTTGAGACATGAAAAAAAGGTAATGAACATTTAGCCAGAAGCCCTTTTACAAATAACAATAAACAAGATGACTATTGGAATAATAGTTCAGGTTTTGTCACTTTCTAGTGAGTGGGGAAAAATGAAACACGGTTGGAACTTTTTGAACCACCGATATCCGATTTCTGGAAATTATTCCTTGTTGTTACTTGGCAGCTTTAATTATCTTTTGTAACATCACTAGTATTTAGAGGACTTCTATTTGCCCACAGATATTTGTTCTCATGTATCTCAATGAAGGCACCGTCTCAAGGGTAAAAATTGCACCAAGAAGTACACAATAAGTAGTTAATAAACAAAAGAAAACAAGTAAATATTGTTTGTGTTCATGAGTGTACCTTGCTAAGGCTGGTCCCTATTCTTCTGAGTAAACTAAGTGATGAATTTGGTTAATGTACAGAAGAATAACCAAGCTAATACAATTACTGAAATGACAGCATCTATCTTGCAGCCTAAAATTGCTGATGAAGGATGAGTGACACTCTCTGAAAGGTAAGGAGATTAATATCATTGCCTTCATTTGTCCTGGAGCACGAGGGGAGTCTGCTAATTTCCCAGTGTGCACTGATCTGCTCTCCAAGACAACATAGTGAAGATTTGCATTGCTCTCATGTCAGACTCAAGTAACTCCCACAACCGCAAAGCAAACAATTTTGGGGGTGCATTTACAGTAGGTTGAAGTTGGTCAAGCGGCATGAAAAATATACACTCATCTCACTGCACCGCGGCTGCTCGGTTTGTAATGGCAGCACTGCCAGTTCTGCTGCCAGAAGTCACCCCTTCAGCATCACTGAACCCGCCCCTGCTTGGGAGCAACCACTGCAAACAAAGGCAGTGCAGCTCCACTAACACACTCAGCGACGAGAGGGAAGAACAGCAGAGTAGTAAAATAGTCTCTTATAACTCAGCTCAAAGAAATGCATCAATGTTTTCTACTCTGTCATTTAGTTAAGTATTAGTTCAAGCAGCAACTGGAATCCAGATCTTCCCCTTTTGTCAGGAAGTCCCTCTCACTACAGGCATTCATTCATTCCAATAAATATTCACATATTTTGTATAACCTGTGGGGGTCCCATCAAACCAGAGAGAAACAACCCTTTTGAAACTAATTCACATATTTCTGACAGGGTTCCCTGTCTCCACAGGTGTTAAGAGCAAAATGCTGAGGAAAAACAGCGCACCCATACCCTGAGAGAGAGCTGTAACTACAGGCTTCTGATTCTAAAAATGCCATTATTACCTGTAGTCAGCAACATCTCAGCAAAGACTTGCTTGATTTTCTGTAAAAAAAGAAGCAAGCACTCAAATAAAGAAGTTGGTTTATGCTTTGAGCTTTGTGACTATGCAATATATTCATGTTGATTTAACCATATCAATAATCAAACCAAATCATCTACAGAGAGTCTGTAGAGTCATTGATTGATTCCTAAGACAGCACTGCTCCGTGAAGAGCAGCTGGGTCTGAATGTGGTAAGCGAGGACAGGAAAGATGAGAACAAATCAAACTCCCATCACTTGTGTGCTGTATAGTGCCTGACATCCTGCTGCCCAAAGAAATGAACCAGCAAAATAATAAGTAGAGGAGCTCTTAATCGACTTAGTTAACCAGCCATTTAAAAAGAAATCCTGCTTGATGCACTTTATGTTGATTTTTCAAGCCCGAACCCTTGACTATTATGATTAATACAGCTCTACCCAGGTTTCCCAGGCCATTTGCTACCATGGAACAGGGATAAAATTAAGCAAGGGGAATGCAAATCACAGTGGTAAGAACACTTTAGAACACCAAGCTATGCAGATAGAGGTCAACTCACCATCCTTCATGCAACATCTAGCAGCAATGGCACCAGCTCAGCTCCCAGAAGCAGCTGAAAATTATGGATACCCCAAACAATTCCATGGCTGTGAGCTAAGCTACATGAAATCCAATACAATTCAAACACAAGGAGATGAGAAAATTTAAATAGTTTTACTTTGTAGTCTAGCTCAGCCTGAAAAGACACACAACAATGCTTAGTCACCATCTTCCCCCAGTTATGCTCAGCCTAAATGTCCTCAGCTGGACTGCATTTTCCCATTCTCCCAATGCGGGGTTGGTGCAATAAACGCATCTGGGATGCACCTTTCCTTCTCTTTAGATGCCTCCTTCTTTGCTCACTTTCTTATCTGAATTTTTTTCTCCCTTTGCCTCCCTCAATCATTTGAAGGCTCAGACTTTAAACCATAAAATATTTATTATGTGCACATTCAGAAGAATAAACTAAAGATGCTTTGGGGCTAGAGATGTTAGTGACTCTTGAATAATTCGAGTCGTGTTTTTAAGGGAAACACTTCACATATGGAAGCAGCCACCAATGCCCAGGTGCTCTATTCCTACTTCTATTTTATCCTGTTCTGATCTCTAGTTGCCCTAAGCAGGCTTAATTTACCTAACATTCCCTTTCATCTGCTTCATTTGCAAAAGTGTTTCAGATGAATTAATAATACAGAGCACCAGATAAATGCATACAGGCAAAGTTGACAGTTGTCAAGCTTGCCACCACCACCATATATTAATGTTCTACATCTCTCCATCCATCTTCTTAATATATTACTGACATTTGCACCGTATGTGTTAAGCACAGGTGTGAAAGGGCCACTGCAGGGAAAACAAAGAAATATTCAAATGCTAAACAACTGTTTAAACCCTACATATTCTATATTCAAATTAGGCTTCCAATTGAAAAAAAAAAAAAGAGGCAAAAATTTCAAAATATAGAATCCAAAATATACTAACATCCCCTGCTGAGCTCTTAGCTGAAACACTATCCTAATGCTTTCATTAACAGTATGAGTGACATTTGTTATAATAGTGATAAAGTCATTTAATTACTAAGGAGAGCTTTAGAAATAGATGAGCTGCCTTGAAAAGATGTGGCATTTGATGACAGGGTGCTCTCACCACAGGGTTGTAGATGCAGCTGGATAGTTTAGAAACCCAGATTTGGATCTGGAGATCATCAATCACACTTTAAACTTATTTAACAATATAAAAAGTATTCAGAGAGATAGACTAGGCTATTTTAAAAATAGATTACACACTTCTAGGATTTTGTGTGTGTGCAGATGGACTATTAGGAATAAACTGAGTTTTCTCTGCCTCTCTGCCCTCGCAAGCACTCGTGTGTCACATGTATCTAAAGGAAACAGTTGAGCAGGGCAAGTTATAATAAACCCAGGATCAGGCAGCAGGAGGACTCAGGTATCTTGTGAACACACAGTGAAGGAGGGACTCAAAATCCCACTCTCTGTAATTCCTCAGCCCCCTTTTCGTGCCACCCCCCAGAAATGAGGGTGGCTCTACCACTTCCCCTGCCCTGAGCAGCAGGTGCAGAGCAACAAGGCAGGTAAGAGCCCCAGTATCGACTGCCAGACCTGTGAGAGAGTATCAGGGGCTGGTTTCTTTGTCCATGCCCAAGAGCAGGCTTCAAAATCTTCCCAGTGAGATCTGGAAGGGGGCTGCAGCAGGGCTACACAAATTTTCAGTCTCTCTTGCATTAAGCACCCGCTCCCAGCCACTGCTGGACGCAGCTTACTGAACTTGTGTATCCACTAATGCTTTCCACCTCTCTTTCAATTGCTCTTTGAAGAAGAAAAATAGGAAAAATATGGAGGCAAATAGGTGACTTGCATAGAGAAATTTAAAAAATAGCTCGATGGTTCCATAGAAATATTTCCTGAACATCTGTCTGTGCACACTAACCACGTACCAGACATCATCCTTCATGATGGCCCAGAGGAAGCATTTGCCAATGCAGCTCTTCCTATTCATATGTTTTTCAAATGTTTATGGCACTTTCATTTGTACTGGACATGACATGATGTCAGTGTAGCATTTTCTCTCCTTATGTCTTTGTGATATTATTAGTGACAAGAAGAAAGGCATGCTGTGTGCACAGAAGCAGCTTTTCAAAGGCAAATTACCCAGCTGCTGTGCCTGATTTTTATTTTATAAAGGGCAACAGTTAATGATTAATTATAAAATAAAAATAATGAGAGACAGCCCAAGGTATCTGCCTTTGGAAAAGCTGCTATTGCGCAGGCAAAACGTCTGTCCTCCCTCTGGGAATTGCATTAGGCAGACACAAGGTGGGGACTGCATCTTCAAAGGGACAAGCACTTAAGGTCATGGCTCACTCCTCCAGTACCCCAAATCCTCCCCATGTTCTCCATTTAAACCTCTGGAAATTGCAACATCACCCCTCACCCCGCCAGTTTTTTAAAACTGTAGCTTCTTTTTTAATTAGTTTAAAAATTTTTTTGAACATTATGGACTTTAGATACAGAAAATATGTCTTCACAACTCTCAGGATACAGAATTGAGGCTTTTCATCAATTAAACACCCACATACTACAAACTCTCTGTACTCACTCTCTCTCTGCCCCCCTTGCCAGTCCCCAGACAGTTGCCTTTAAGTGAGATGAAACTTTTCACTGTTAAAATCACAAAGTTCCACGCTGAGCGTTTGACAGACTTTTTTCAATGGTATCAGACAATTCCCCTCTCCACTTCTTTGGCTTCCCCACCTAAGAGCCTGGAATAAGGATGCCTGGAGAGCCACTATGAAAGCATCCATCACTGAAAGCAGCCATAGCCAAAAGCATTTTGAAATCCTACAGTTGGAAACGGGACAAAAGAACAAGGTTTTAAGTTATCAAATATTCTCTGATTTATCCTATTATGCCAGCAAATTCATACCCTAAAATTTGCCAGCCCTATATTATGCCAGCAAATTCATACCCTAAAGTTTGCCAGCCCTATTTTAACACAGTGCTGTTGCACTGTGCCTTAAGCTACTACAAAAATAAGCTTACTAACTGAGAGAGGTGATTCATGTATATTGTACAGGTCATTTCTGACAAGCCAGGTGGATCACATTGATTAATCTAGTAAAAAAAAAGACAGAGAGAATAATACATAAAGCTCAGTGGTGAATGGCATAAAGAAACAGTTACATCCAGAAGAAAATCTGATGGAAAGAAGATGAGCTTATGCCCCACTTCAGATTGGAAGCAAAGCAGTATTTAATGATTATGACAGAAACGAAGCCATGCAGTGAACTTTACCTTGAGTAATGAGCGTTAGTTATCATCACCAAAGGGCTTTGGGTAAATAGTTCAGTACAGAATCAGCTTGTTGGGTTTTGATTTTGCATCTAACTGTGTAAGCAGCTTGAAATAACGAAGTGCAGAAATCTCTGTAGAATATTCTGCAATGAAAATGCTTCTTCAGTGTCACCTGAAACTGGTCATTAATCTGCTGTACAGATATTTAGAGGAGATTATCTGGGTTTTCTCTTGTTCTGAGTGGCTTCCAGCTCCAGCGGGGTCAGGAGGTGACCACCAGCTCCGTGTGGACAGAGCCCCTGAGGGTACCTGGGGCTGTGGGTCCATCACCTCCTGGCAGCCACGGATGTACTGCAGAGCATCCCCCCTGAGCTGGATGCCTGGGCTTGGGCAAATGAATCCAGTTCTCTGTCTTTTCCACACCACTGAAGCTACTGTCTGGCACCTTTGTTATTATCTCACCACTTATCTGGGAAGCTATTTCAAATTTTGGAAAGCCAGTATGTTTTTTTAGTCATCTTATTCTGTTGTTTCTTCTTTTTGTTCCTGATCTGAAGTCCATAGAAATCACTGCAAGGGCAGTGGGGTTTTTTTGGTGTGCTGAGACCTAGTTATATTTTCTCTAATGAAATGTTATTTGCCAGTGGCATTGAGTTAAGTACATACCAAAATCAATCCCAATTTCTTTAACTTCCTAAAGGTTCTCCTCTTTGCTTCTATTCTTAAGGCAGTTCTCATCTAAGTACTGCAGTGTATTACTGGAGCTAATGGTTTCTCAGGCTGCAAGGACGGATAGGATCTATCTATAGATAATAGGAGCCTCCAGAGTTAACTCTTAACTATCATTAAACAGCTTTAGAAAGAATATAAAGGTCTCATACTACAGAACTGGAGTCTCTAGGTAACAAAGGTTTGAAAGAAATTCATCCTCTTGAATTGTGAATCTGTAATTGCCTACTGCAGGATTTCTGTGGCTCTTCCCAAACAATCTAATTCTGGTCATCACCAGTGATCTCACAGCCCAGCTCTGCCCCTGAGCCCATTTCCTTTGGCTGTATTCACAGCCTGCCCATTGTTACTTTTTATCTGCTGATGGGCAGGTTCATTTTTTGAATTTTCTTTGGAAGTTTTCTGAAGAACAGACTTCCATATTTCATTATTTCTATTATTAGATACAACTATAAGATTTAGTCCAGAGCAATGCAAGTTAAAGGAGTCATTTCCCTTGTAATTCATCCATTTCATTCTCAAAGTGGTGCTGTACTAATTAACTAGTGGTTAGGAACATTTTGATATAGATATCATTTTTTAAAGATATGAAAAATTAATTCTACTGTAATTACCAGGTTCACAGTCTGTGAGTGCTGATCTTTTGATACACCTGCTAAACTCTGAAACATACCACTTAACGTGTCACTAAAGTTCCAAACTTAATGGAGACAATCAACTGGCAATAAAGTGGTTTTAATTTTGATAAGTCTACCTGGAGGAATTAACTGGACAGAGTTTAAGTCCTCGTTTTTAGTAGTTCAGCAAGTTAGTCCTGCTGGTTTTACTTCTGGTTCCATTTTTTAATAATCCAAATTTTCAACAGCTGTAAATATTTATTAATTATTATGATATTCCTTTCTCAGTCTTTGTTTTTCACTCCAGTGACTAGAATACAGATTGAATGTGACTTACCATTTTGAAGGCAAAACCAAATCTGTGAACCCTGTGAGTTCTCCCCAAAGTTCAGTTAATTCTGAAAAAACTGATCTACATTTGAAGTGGTCTTCAAAACAAAATTGCAGTTCTTTTCAAGTTACATTAACATTGGACAGATTTGCAAAAATGGTTAGTGATGCTTTTCTCTTTTATGTGCCTTTGATTTTGACGTGCTGCTTGAATAACAGAGCAGCAGCTTGCCTGGTCTCTCTGTTCTCCAACACTGCAGTTAAAAGTGCTGGCCACAGGATGACATATCCTAGACAAAGGGAAGGAAAGGTGGCACTTGTGGCTGTTTCACGGATTCCTGACAAAAGAGGAAACAGGAGGAAACATGGGAGGAATAAGCAGTGAGTGATATCCACATTCTAGCATGGAGAGGAAGGGGAAAAGGGCATATCCCCGGGGATCCTGGAGCTGAGCAAAAATGAAAGCACAAACAGCTTTAAACATGGATGAGAGAAGACAACTTGAGAAGAGAAAAAAACATCAGCTCAGACACAGCCCTGAGCAGCCCTGGCTCCAGAAACACAAGGGTGTGCTCCTGGGGATCAGGCAACGTGGACTGTCCTGTCCCAGGGTCTCAGTGAACACCTTCATCTGCACCACACAAAGGCACGATTGCAAAGCTGTTCTTTGGGCACCTCAGAACATCAGAGCTCTCTCACAGCAAATAGTAAAATTTTACCTACTACCAGACGTTTACCAAGGGTCTCACAAAACTAGTGAGCCTGAGCTCCCTCTGCAGTTTCAGCTTTCAGAAAGTTGGACATAATGTTACATGTCAATGGGGTCCCATTTCTTAATTTAAAAAAATAGAATAAAAATTATGACTTGCTAACTTGTGCCTTGGAGGTACTCTGGAGGTACTCCCACCCTGCCTACAATGCTGAACTTAGTTGCAATTGATATTCATTATTTCCTTATTTAGCCTGAAAAATAATTCTTCAGACACATCCAGAATGGAGTCATAATCTAGTCCATGAATAAACCCGGTAATATTTCACTAGTGTGATAGTTAGACACTCCACAAATGAAGAAAAAAGGATAAACAACCTAAAATGGTTGTTTCCTTTTTTTTTTAAAGCACAATTAATTACGTGTGTAAATACATTAGCAACAGCAACAGCTCTGGACAAGCAATTAGACAAGTAATTATAGAGAAAATGCAATGGAAGGCTCAGACAGATGACCACCTGTCTGCTCGCCATCCCAGGTGTTCCTGTGCTCTCTGCATTGTTTGTATAGGTTTATAAAAAACGTCTGTTCACGGAACTCAGACACAGCTACAAAATGCAATACATGGAAGTACAAAGAAACTCAGCCCTCCCATAAACATTTTTCTTTTCCTTTCTCCTACCACTGCTGTCAGCCCAAGGAACAGTTCTTGTACTCACCAAAGCACATAAACTTCAATACACGTGCTAAAACATGTCCTTGTCACTGGGTTTAAATATGTGCTCAGGTGCTCTGCTCAGTTAGTCCAAGACTAGGTTTGTGTTTAATTACGTTTCTTAAAATGGGGGGGAGGTGCTACTTTTAAAACTTATATTCCTCAAGGTAAAACTGTCAGTCAGAAACATATACAAATTTTTTTTCAAGTTCCCCGGAATCAGATGTTTCACCGTTCTCATCCTTCTGGAATATACCATACTTAGTGCCCAGAATTCCATTTTAATCAATCTGGACATGTGCAAGACAGTGCATATTGCCAGTGGGATTTACATAGGATTCTGTTGCTTAGAAGAAACTGTACTGTGAAATCAGTATCTTTGTCTGGTTCTCATATGTCCTTTAGATACCTTCAGAGGCAAACCAATGCCTTACCACATCCACACTTAAATACTGATTTAAAATGTTAGAAGCGACCTCTTTTTCTTGGAGTTCTGATCCTTTTTTTCTGTTACAAAACTGTTTTCCTACCGGAAAAAAATGGGATAATCCTTTACATGAGACTGCTGCAGTTACTTTAAGATCTGTTGTTTTACCTCACTAAATACAGTATTTGGGAAGGGATTTTTTTCAGTAATTTATTCCCTTGAGACAAGTTTATAGCAACTAAACTAATTAGGCATGAGTCTAAGTAAACACGAAAATGCTAATATGCTTCTGAGTGCCTGCACCTAATTAATTAGGTTTTGTTTTATATTTATCTTTCAGCCTATATGAAAGTCTCCCATGTGACAGGAGCACTTAATTTCCTTTCCATGCTCAACGTCATCTCACCTTCTACAGCTCCTGTCTCAGGATGGGAGAGGCTGCCCCAATCTGTGCAACAACACAGGTTGGATAAAAAGAATCTGAACTGAGAAAATTAAAGGTATAAAATTGGGAAAAACATTCACCCTCACACAGCTGTTCATAGAATTCATCAATTTAAAGTGCAAATACACTTTTGCAGTGGAAATCTGGTTTATTTTTAACAGGAATTTAGACTTTTTCTAAACTTTACTATACTGTACTAGATAGTATTTGCATCAATAATCCCATCCTCTGCGTGCATTAGCACTGCAGTGCCCTAAACAGGATGATAGAATTCAAAGTTTAAAATTGCTGTAGTTTTTTAAAGGCTACCTCCTGGTTTAAGGACACATATATTTGGTCTTCACACTCTTCTGTGCACTTCTAGCAGATGACACCAAAACCCCTGCTCACAGTCCAAACTGAAAATAATGTCATGCACAAAAACACGGACACTTTTAAGTTCACATATTAAGAGGTTCTTAAGAATGAGGAAAAAATCTGGTGTTGCCACTTCTGAGGAGCAGCAGGTAGAAAAGCAACAGTGTCAGTCCTTCAGGTGTACTAACTGCACTGCTTTCTCAGTATTAATGAACACAGCTTGCCCATGTCGGGTCCTTGATGCTAAGCAAGGCTGTTTAGGCAGCAATTGTGCCAGATTAAGGGGTTATCACTCTACTTTTTGCTGATCCTATCGTCCATTTCATCACTACTGGAGGTTACAGGCTTCTCCAAACTGTCAACTAAGGGCATGTGTAATTGCTTCTAACCCAGTTCTGTCTAAATTAATCCAACAGCTAAAACACTTCTAATAACAGGAGTTATCTAGCACAGCTCAGCTCGGCAAAACTGGCCCGTGGAGAGACTACAAATGCAGTTACACTGACAGATCAGAGAGCCTGCTGGTTTCAGGGAAGGGGTGATGAACAGCTGAAGATGAGGTGTGGAGCAGCAGGAAAACTTTGACACAAGTGAACTGAATCCAAAATGGCAATCTGATAGTAGTGTGACTGTGCTCTGACTTTACATCTCAGATAGGTGCACAATAAATATTGATGTCTGGTTTAACAAAGCACTGCTTGGTGAACATCAGACCTTGTCAGCTGCTTCTTTCTTATGCCTCATTTTCCTTTTTAGGTCTCAGAGTATCAGCAATCTGCAGTAGGCAATTACAGCACTATTAGTGAAATGTGACCAACCTGATGGGGAGTGACAGTGGGAAAGGCATGGAGACACTTCCTCCTGCTGCCTTCAGACACAACTGGCTCAGTATGAGCGGGTCAAAACTCATATAATCAGCTTTGTTCCAGAGAGCAACTCAAGGGAGCTTTTAAAGGCACTCTTAACTGGCTCAAGACCTAAAGTTAATGAGAATGGAAAAGCATGTCTGGGACGGTTGGCAAAAGCAGATCTTACACGTGCATAACAGGGGAGAGCTTATAAATGTATTTCCATAATAACTCTCTTTACCAGGAAAATTCTTTTCTTCCTCTGCTGTGCCAGCACAGTGCATCTACCCAGGGCTCTCTGTCCTCCCTCGTGCTTTTAGAAACCACCTTTCCACTCCTCCAGGGACCTGAGAACCACCTTTCAAGCCACTCAGTACCTCCTCCTTCCATCTCCTCCCTCCCCTTCACCTTTTTTCCTCCCTCTTTGCTACGAGTTAACTCATTGATAGCATCAAAACACCAAGCCCAAGTTTTGAGGAAAGGCAGCGCTCAGGAAACTGGTTTACTGGGTGGCTACTGGTTCCTGTATCTACAGACAGTTGTAAATCTGCTGACTTTGTTAACAAAAACCAGAACCAAGTCCCTAATTTTTCATTTTCTTTCATTTTCAGAAAATGCCACAAAGTTCTCTGTATCAACAAGTGAAACTGGAATTCTGCAACTCGGAAAATCTCAGCTCTGCTAATTCAGACTTTTTAAAGAGTTTTACAGACAAACAGAAAAACATCACTTAGCTGATTATCCAGTTCAGCTAAAAATCTCTTTTATAAAGATATTTAACAAAAAGTCACAAAATGCAACAGCAAAAGCAAATAATCATGGGTATTTCTTTGGTTATTTTCCTTTCAACCGAATTAACAAGTCCACAAAAGTGTTACTGAGGACATGAAACCAGTGGGTTTCTTACCTGAAAGATATGCAGTCACAAAAGTAGGTGCCTTGGTGCTTTTAGAAGTCCTCCTTGAGACTTGGATCCTTTGATGTCTTTCTAGTTGATTTTAAAATAAAACTACTTACCTGTGTTCATCTCTTTTTGCCAACTATTTGCTGGCACCATTATATATAACATTAATTCCAAAAGGGTAAGATTTCACTCTGTGAGACTAATCTCTTTAGAGGAAAATGATCCCTTCCTTTTTTTCTACCTTTTTTTCTACCTTTGTATCTGAGAACATATAGGTATGTTCTCAGAACTATACCTATATACCAATCATTTTGATAAGTGAATGACATTTCCCATATTTTTTCAGCCTCTGGTTCTCAGCCTTTCCACAGAAGATGGTGGCCCTCACCAGGTACCAATCTCATAACTACTGGCTCTCACCAAATACTATGGTTTTCAAAATAGTGAAATACTAAGAGCCTAACAAGAATTTAAAAAATAAAGCTTATTTTAAAATCTTTCTCTCTTGAAACGTAAATATTATCTGGAAACAGTTGGTTTAAAAATTAACATGAATTCTGAAAAAAATAAAAGATTCTCTTGATATTTTCAGAAGGGGAATGTAATTTCTTAGTCTAACTCTTTTAAAATTGTAGCTTACACTGGTTGTTTGCTGGGGGTTTAGTGCTGGGAGACAATTTGGCAATTAGAGACATTTTCTAGCTACCCAGGACCTGGAGCTCAGAATTCATGAATTAGAAAAAAACTTGCACTTAGAGGAATAGTTGCTAAGAGGATCTGATGGCTGCAAGTTACCTCAGCTTCAGCCCCCCAAACCACTCCCATACTGAATGGGAGACGTTTATAAAACTGAAACATTTTCATACAACCTTTTTTTGTTCCCCTCACAAAATAGTCATGATAGATATGACACAAAAGCATCGGAATAATTACAGGTCAGAGAAATTCCAACAAACTTTTGAATTTCATTCTCATTTCTCAGTTGTTTCCCATCTATACTTAACAGCTATTAAAAAAGAAAATATCTTTAAAAAATGCAGCACATACCTTGTTATGGTGTCACAGTTACAGCTTCAACAGAAGACCCAGGGGCAGTGGATGAGGAATGTTGGTGTGGGACATATTCGAAGACAGTCTGTGTGGGATGTTACATGGCCTTCTTTGCACATTCATCCCTTGTGTCTATCCAAAGTGTTTTTATCAGTTTTCCAGTCATGTTCCAGTGACAAAGTCAGTGTGATTTCAGGAACTGGCCTGGACGTGGGGCTCCTGCCTCCCCCTCACATACACACACTCTTTGTGCTTAATACTTGCTGACGATTCAGGCAGAAATCATTTAATCAATTCACATTTAATGACTACTTCAAGGGTAGTTTTACCACTTCTTGAGCTATACACATTTTCTCTCCACAGTTCGTGAGGAAACTTTCCAGAGTTCTGGAGCCGGGACTGTAGCATTTACCACAGCTGACACGTCCTGTCATGGTGGCAATCCTGAGGCAGGGTCAGACGGGCTCTCTTTTGACTTAAAAACTAGCCAGGGTTTTCACAGAATCACAGACTTCTGGGATTCCCCAAATCCATAGGTATTGGGTTTCCCTGGGAGGCAGCTATGGGAGGAGAGCTTCCAGGGACTGCAGCTCCCACAAGCCCATGCAATTATCAAATGGACACTGTGAGGCAAAGGCACCTTTTACCCAGCCTGAGTTTCACCTTTTTCCAGGCACACCAGCTCCTGCCGCCTCAGAATCCGAGCTTCTAGCAACCAGCACTGAATTATGATGGTTTTTTTTAGACTTCCTCCATCAGGAGAACCGAGTCTTAAATGAAAAACCTGGGATTATGGAAAGTGTCACAGATCCACCCCTCAGCCTCTGGCCCTCAGCCCTCAGCGAAGCCCACCAGGCCCTCAGAGCCGCCTGGCCCCTCAGACAGCAAAACCAGCTATTTTATGTGCCCGAAATGAGAGTTTTTAAAGTTCTTTTCATCCCAAACTTGGCATTTTATGTTCCTGATCATCCTGGAGTCTGAAGAAGAAAACAGTACATGTAGGCCTCCCATACAGCAGCATTTGCTCAGTGCATTTGGGCTGACATTTCATTCTTCTTTTCTTTTTTCATTAAAAAAAAAAGATCCTAATTGAAAACCCTGCAGAGAAGCTGTCAAGTTAAATTTATGACAAAGGTAGCTGCTTCTGCAGGTTGGTTTTCAAATCCGTGGCTTGAAATGTGACTGACACGTGTGACACGCTCTGACAGGAAAAGAGCTCGTTTGGAAGAACTTTTAAAAATCAATGTTTTTATAATTGGTCTGAGGGTCGGGAAATGGGAAGACAAAGACGCTTTGCTGTTTTTCGGCACATTTATAGGCCATGTTTCAGAAAATGAGTTCCTCAGGAAAATTTCTCCTAGGGGCAGCATTTAAGGATAAGTTTAAGTCCCACAGAGATTTCAGTAATATTAAAGGCTGAGTACAGATTTAAATGCTGTTAAAAGGGTTGATTTTTCTGACAGGCTTTCAAAATCCACTGTTCAGGGAATACACATTTAAAAAGGGGTTCACACGCCTAAGATGTGAAAATGTTGCCAGCAATAATGAAGTGCTGGTAAGCAGACATTTCTGAACCACAGAGTTCCAAAATTTCTTCTTAGATGAAATTTTCTCACATCCTTTTGTCTGATGTCTTCTTTCCAGTACTCATTTTAACTTAAATCAGTAGTACTCCATAGCAGATGGAGTAATTGATTGTAATTAGGTTTGGGTCAAGTCCTGAAAAAAAAGATAGGATTTCAATAAATGAATAAAGAAAGTCTTCATGTCTTAAAAGTAGCATATAACAGTGATTTGAATATATATTCAACCTCCTCATTATTTAATTATTCTGAATAGAAAAGTCTGATTTTCCTTGCTTTCAAGAGGAATCACTAAGTCTGCAGAATTTTCTTAAAGAAATCAAAATTGCCTTTAAACCAATGTCTTTGTATTTTGGGATTATTTTATTGCCCTTTTTTTTACATTCTGACTGAAAACCCACTTCTACTTTCAAAACTTTTATTTTCGCAAGTTTCCTCATTTTATCAACACAAATGTTTTCTCCAAAGCCTTTCAGAAGACTCCATTACAATCAGAACTTAAATACAAAATGAAAAAGAAAATATGTAGTGAAAAGGGTAGAACAGATGGGGAAAGAAAGTAAACCTTAACAAAATTCAAGTCCTTACAGATGTTACTTAAACATTGTAAACAAGGTTTTACTTTTCCCAATGGTCTCCTTCCTTGCCTTTGAATTTTTTGCAGTAATTCCTAATATTGCTGACAAAACTTCAGTCACTTGGATATGAAAAATATTGGGAGCCTTAGCATAGGTGTTGCAGGATTCCAGTTATGGTGTGCATTCATGAGACTTGTTGAGAGCAGGTTTTACCACCAGATTAATGATGTTTCTTTAGTCGTTGTTGTTTTTATCATATATTCAAATTCCATTATTAGGAGTATTTGCTCTATGTAGCCTTAGATGTCTAGCATGGCTGCCTAAATTAGGAGTCTAATCTTGTTAGGCTTTTCAGTAGTGAGTGGAGAGAGAAATATGGATTAAAAAGCAGAGCTATTCTAATCCACAAACTATTAACTATAAATATTTCTATTTATTTATTATAGCTAGGATGTATCTCCAGGAGATATTTATCTGTGCCTGTAAATGATGAATATGAAGTGAATTTAGACTGTAAGGATCTAAAACCTGGACTGTGTTTATAGAGAAAATTTCAGGCAAATGTATGTTACTGGTATTGTGACTCTTTTATAGCAGAGTAAGGTGAAAAGCAGATATCCAGGTTTCCATTCCAGTGCTAGTGGAACTGCTGTGCTACGCTTCCTCCCCTAAGAGCCCAAAGTAATCAATTTATTTACCAGAGCAAAAAATATCTGAAATTTTACAATTTCCTTAATATTGATTCCTGCTCACTGATGAGCTCTGAAGGGCCCTGATTTACATCACATTCAGTTAATATTATCAGTTCATTTATGATCTACACCCGGGATAGCTTATGGCTTCATGCATGGATAGTCACAGCAGCACTGATAAAATGAGATATTTATGGAGCTCAGGTACTAATTATTGGAGACTGGGCTGGCTGAAGGATGTCTTTTATCTGCAGGGTACTGCAACTAGACAAGTCCAATCTGTCAAGCTTCAAAACTCGAGCTAGGGGTTCCAATCACAGACTAAGCCCGCCTCTCCCAGACCAAAAAAAAGAAATATGTACATCAAGGCTTGTTGCTTCTAAGAAGCATCTTTGGATGCTGCAATGGTTTGCTTTGTTTAAGGAGTATGTCCTTCTTGTTTTACCTCTGACAAGAAACTGCTGGTGAGGCAGTTCTTTTGATTCAGATTCTCAAGCTAATCCCAACAGCTCCATTCTGCCTTGTATGTTTGTCATGAAATAAACACTATCTGAAATAGAGCCATGAACAGCTGTGCCAATTATACCAAACCAGCACCTTTATTTAATCACTCTTTTTGTCATTATTAACTAACTATTAAATTGAGTATTTACACAACACATTAAAAAAACGCAGAGTACACATATCTCAAAATAATATGCACCTGCCTAGAAACCATTACCACCCATGGACTGTATAGCTGATGAAAAAATGCACTTAAGGCTGTCTGATCGTGTAAAGTGCCTGACAAAGATTAACTCTCAAGCATTTTTTCCTTTAAGTTATCAAATAATTATAATTTCTACTGGAGCAGTTTTACTTACAGATTCATTACTACATAGTCTTAATTGCAATTTTGCAATATAATTTAGTAGATTCTTCCTTCATATATTGACTTACAATATTTTGATTCTATACAAAAATTCTCCCCTCACACCAGTTTACTTCAGTAATTCTCAGATCTAGGACTTTTCGTAAATGCATGATTTTCAATATGTGAGTAGTTCATTTTGCACATTTTGGTGACCTTCTGCGAGAACCAAAGGCACTGGATCTTGCAGAACACACCTTTTAAAGTAATTTTCCTAACAGCTTTGTGATTAAGCACTGCTTTTTCCTGTGAAAATCACCAAAGACTTTCAATGCCTTTGACACAAATAGCACCTATAATTTAAGGTATTGACAAAACACATCAAAACCTCACCTGGTTGCCATGGCAGGAAAATCTAAACTCTTGGGCCTAATGGTGGGAGTTAAATGCAAAAGGAAAGCTGTCTCAGTCAGTACTGCAGGATTTAAAGGAAGAGTAGAGGTGCAGTATTTATCAATTTGTTACATTAATATAATTTTCTTACGTTAGTTATCTGCATGAAAAAACCTGTGATTTTCCAAGAGGTCTTGATCCATGAATTTTACCAGCAACTGCAGAAAGGGTCATTAGAACCAGGCCAGAGCAGCAGCAGCACCTTATGAACATAAAAACCAAAACAAGTCAGTCTCAAGAAATACAAACAATACGTTTGTTCTGTTTTTCCTTACGTTTGAGTGTTCTGACAGTCATGATGGAAAAATCTACAGTCTGAACAGACAAACCTATGTCAATATCTTACTCCCAATTAGCACGAACAAGATGTTAAACTTCTAACTTATATTTTTATATCAACTAAAGGAGTGGCATATTTTAATCTTGGAAGCACTGAATTGGGGTTGAGCATTGTACATCATTCTATGAGAGGCTTTATCAGAATGTAAGTTTTAGAGTAAATTTGGCTTATTCTTATCAAAACATGCACACTACTAAGAAATTCCTCCTGCAGTAATCCAACAAAGGCTAATAACTTTGTATCTCCATGTCTTAAGCACTCCTTCTGTAAAAAGGGGGTAAAAATGCTTCCCAGGAACTGTTATGTTGTCTGCTGATCAGATACATCAGGCACATTTACATAAGTGGTTTCCATGATGTGATAATAATAAGGAAAATCATGGATTACAATGCATTTCACTTCAGTATTGTTAGTTTCATTGAGTCTCATTTAATGGATTTATTTCTCTTCGCACTGTTATCATAGTTCTTCACAATGCAGTATGAACTCTGAATTTAATTAATAATTTAATTAATATTCCCTTTGCTTTTTTCTCGGGATTGCTAAGAAAAATATAAATACAGAATCTAGCAGTTGATCATGAGATACTAGAACGAGGCCACTTCCTGAGCAAAGTCTTCATCATTGCCTTTTGTTTTACTCTTTTGCTCATTTAATTAGTTTCATTTGCCTTTGTACATTTCAACTTACTGTAAAATTACTGTGCACTTATGATATTTTCTACAGAATAAATTAGTATTACCAAAATCCAAATGGGGATAAATTAAATATGCCCTCAAACTGCTAATATCAACTATTTCCTAATTTTTGAGGCACTGACTGTTGATATGGATTTAATTGAATCCATTTGGATAATATGTATATTCTTGTACATAGACACGCTCCGTTCAATTATCTTAATATGTGTTATACCAACTGTGTCTACAGGGAAAATATATTACTAAAGTTGTTATTTAATAATTAATCGGATATTAATCACCGTTTTTTGCATCTCCAGCCACCTCGAACATTTATGGTTTTTCAATATTTACCAAGTAGTTATATTTTTATACAGAAAGCACTTTTTTCCCAGTAGAAAAATGTGTAGAAAATGTATAGAGACACAAGCCCTTCATTTCTCACCATTCTACTCAATAATTCTCTCCTCTTGCTTTATTTTTGCATCACATAAAATCTGTCGGTTTGGGTGAGCATTTTCAAGAGCATATATATGGCTTGGAACATACAACACTCATTTCAAAACCTGTCTTTTAATTTCAGAGCACGATTCGCATTTGCCATTTTAAAAGACAGCTCCTATTTTTAGGCCTCCAGTTTGCTTTAAATCATTTTAACCTCACTACCTCAGAAGTGGGGTTTTTTTTCCCCTGTTCTTCCTCTCTTTCCCGAAAGTTTTAGAATTTCTCTGAATTCACCAGACCTCGCTTCTGCAGGTAGTTACATGCACTCCTAACACTAAACGTTTGCTTGATTATCCTGGTGCTGAAAATGGGCACATTTAGTGAAGTGGAACAGGAGGAGATCAATAAAACACCTATCTGTGTTGTTAGCAGAGTACCTCATGTACTGTGCTTATATGCTGTACATAAACCAGCCTCGTAAAAGCTGAAAATAACCTTCCAATTGTCTCAAACAGACATTAATCACTTTGTTTGATATTATCATTTGCACTTGATACTAGACCAGCCAATATCAAGCACACAGCCAAAAAACAGAGAAAGATGGATGCACATCATAAATATTAACTAACACATTTTTAGGCTATAAACTCACTTTGTATCCTTCTCTTACTGAAGGATTTATTCTCCAACTTAATAACTGTAAATGTCCTATTCCATAATGGTTCTCCTTCCAGCTAGCTGTTTTCTCACCTTGTCCAAGCTTCTTCCTGTAAGACACCAAACTCAATCTCATCTGGAACAATTTTATAATGTGCCCATAATGGTAACAGCATTTCAGAATATTTCTGAAAGTCTCCTGAAAGAACTAATTAATCTCTTTTTTTTTTTTTTTTTTTATCCCCTGAAAACTTCAGCAGCATACCAAATTATGTAGTGAAATCAGAATCGCAGTGGAAAGCAGATGTTGTGTCTGGAGTTGACCTTTCTGGTGAATAAATTCCAAGCAAAACAACCCTCCTCCTGAGGCTCTCAGCATTACACTGCTGTTCTGCCCCCGTGTATTCAGCTTTTTGCACAGGAGGAATGAGAAGGCAACACCTGGAGGCAAAGTGATCATCTCCTCTCCAAGGTTTGTCAGGCTGGCAGAGGGGAGACATCACGTGCCTAAATCAGGGAAGAAGGAAGGGGGAAGGAACATTATTTCTATATTAAAAGGTTCCAAGCCTTTTTAGATATAAAGCTGATCAAGCTAAAGCTAAATGCAAGGTGATTTCTACTCACAAGTTTTTCTATTCTTCATAGATTCTAACTGTTATTTGGAGACAGATTTTGATAGAAACAAACTGTTCTTTGGGAAATTTCTGCAAAACAAGACATCCAATGGGCTTGACCTCAAACAACAAGAACACGAAGGGTTTTTTGCATCACTTTCAACTTGGATTTTCATTCTGCTTTCTACTTTTCTGTTCAATTCTTTGTTTCTGTATTTTGAAATCTTGCATTTTAGCTGTTCTCTGAATTCTCCAAAGGCCTTCTAGAGGATTTCAAGAAAGGGAGTCCTAAATTCTCCTTCTCTAAATTACAAAAAACTCTGAACGATTTCTGTTCTCAAACCATAGCACCACTGGAGAACAATTTTGTTCATAAACAACAGAATCTTTTCTTCCTGAATACATAAGATCATATTAAGAATCAACCAAAACTATATGTTATCCTGTTTACATTTTACCTTCATTCCTTCTCAGTACAATATGAAATAAATTTTCCTGAATCTTGTAATGAGAGAATTTAATATATCTGCATAGAAAAGTTTTAAAGAAGTATATTGAGTCACAAATTTTATGGGTTTTTCCCTCTCCATTCAGCCTCTGATACACAAAAAAAATTATACAAATGTGAATTCCAGAAATTGAGAAACAACTGTCCCTTTAAACTTAACAAATGCTGTCTAATGATTTTTGGTTTTTTAAAGGAGGAACTTGTTCCTCAGTAAGATGAAATATATGTTTCTCTCATGCCCATATTTCAAGTGGATAAGAGATTTTCAGCAGCTCATCACATTTGGAAGCATGTGTTCTGCTGAAAATGAAGGAGTTTTAAGTTCCAAAACCAGCTGTAATTTTTGAAGGTCACTGCCCACATTTATCACCTCTTAAAGGCCTTCCCATAAACCATAAAATGGAAGCTTTCCTAGATATTTTCTGAGAAGAATACAATAAGTTATCACTTGGTACAAGTCAGTACTTTCCCAGATGGCTTATCACAATATTTAAATCATTGCAGCCAGTCTCCCTTGTCCCACATAAGGCAAAACAGTGGAATGGAATTCAGACGAAGAATATAAGCATTTGCTGAAAAGAAATTTTTGGGGGGTGAGATTTTACTAAGAAGCAAACATTTAACTTGACTCATAACTGAGGAGCCCGCTGAAGTGTGCTATTAATCTTCTCCTCCCAGTAAGATTGCTTTCCTCAAGTACTGCCTCAGGACCAGCAATCCCAGAGACAAAACACTGCAAGTACAAAAGAACTGCTGTAAATGGATCATTCAAATACGTACCCAGATGATACTTGAGAGCTAAACTTGAGAGCTCACTTACATCCTGTAAATATATGCATTTTCCAGTGTAATGGAGATGTCTTTTCAAGCAAGGCCTGGGTGTATAAACAATAATTGCAGAGCATAACACTCTAATATCCTTTGTGAAGTCAAAGCTAACAAGTTATAAAGAGACTGAAACTTCCTACTTTCCATCCCACGAGCCCATAGGAATAAGATGCATTCGGTTTACTTTATTAAGAAATGTTATTAAACCAATCAATCCAGGAACTAAGACTTCAATGAATCAAAAATAAGCTTTGTTCCTGCATGCTGCAACACCATATATGTCCTTTAAATTAACTTTTAAATCACAAAAACACTCTATCTTGGATCTGGTCTCCAGAGCAAAGCTGTATAAAAGAAGACTCAAGGTAGCTGTTAAGTAAAACTTGCACAACAGGAGAAATTTTTGACACAGGGCACTTTCTCTACGTCAAGTTTGCTCAGAAGAATCATGGTGGAGCACACAAGGATGCAGCACAAACTCCCAGGCCACTGACTCATTGAAAACTACATTTTGAAAGACTGGCCGCTATCTCCACTTAACTTTTCTTACTCCTACCTGGAGTTCTTCAGCTTCCTGAGTTTTTTGGGTTTTTTTGAAAGAATGACAGTCTTCAGAGACATCATACTACAAAGGAGTAGGGCTACAATAAATCCTTAGGAGAAATTTCACTGTGGAAGAGCACTAAGCAGCAGGACATGAAAGACAGGCAGCTTCTCAGATGCTGCACAAAACTTGAATTATTCAGACCAGACAAAACATGCCCAAAAATGGATCAGATGAGAAGTAATAAGGTCAGAGAGAAAACAAATGCAAGAGGATGTTTAGTAAGCCTTTTTCACTCTTAATCACTGGCAAAGAAGAACTGGCTTCTGGTATTCTGTTATTGATTCCTGGTGAGTCACTTCTCATTCATTAATTTAGAATCTCATAGCTGTTACCGAGAGAAGCAAATATACTTCTCCATGTCATATAACATCACCCAGACAACTTGTACTGAAGGTCTTATCACACAGGTTTGCCTTCAGTGGAAAGCTGGTGTGCTCCATACTGGAGCACACTGAGCTATGTTCCTATGGATGTCCTTTTAGAGTGACATCTTCTCATGGGCTACAATTTAAGACTGAGTCTATTGATCACACATCTCTTTATGTTATAAAGGTATTTTACTATATAAAGTCTTTTCTAAAAAAAAAAACAAACTATTTCTCTGTGGAAAAAAAAAATCTATTTAATATGTTTTAACCTAAATAAAAAAACCAGTTTGAGAAAAATTAAGTAATATGTCTAATAAAATCATAAAATGCAATTTTAAGCTACAGTGAGCTGAGTAAAATGTGACATAGGAGCTTGCATTTTTTATTAGAGTTCATTAATCTTGTTAATGACTTATTGAATATCCCTGTGCATTGTAAAAATTGATCCCAGTGGTCATACTGTTGTTTGCTTTAGCAACCTCTTCCAACAGCCACAGAGTATTTCTGCAGTCCATTCTCTGCAATGCTGCAGGGAACACTGCAGCAGATGTGATTCATGGCTTGGAACAATTTAAAGATCTAGCATTGTTCTGAACCGAACATCAACTTTTATTTTTCCCTCCCTACACGGATAAGAGGAGCATGTGCATCCTCTGAAATACAGTGAGTTACCTATGAATGGGAGCTACCAGCTTTGCTTTCTCCAGTTTGCTGTCCTGAGTTTGGCTGCAATTCTATTTTTTATGTAGAATATCTCTTACAAATCTTACAAATAACAAGAGAATTTCTGTCCCAAGTTTAAGAAGTGTGAGCACACACCATATTTGATGGAGAATATCCAGTCTGGTTTGATTTGAAGCGCTGCCTTGACCTGACTGTGGCTTTGTGCCTTCTCTGCTCAAACTACTTTACAGCCTCCAAAATGGATCTGCATGTGTATATTAAGCACAAATCTAAAGGATAAATCAATACCCCTTCTGTGACAAAGCTTTATGACATCCTAGCCCATACCAGATCACAGCATCTCAGCAACACTGTTCCAAAGAATGTATCCCCAAGTTCCACAAATCCACGCTGAAATAAATGCCAATCCACTGTGTTTGTGCATCCTGTGCAGACAGTGGTGTTTGATGTGCTGTAATACAGAAAGAAGGGTCACATTATAGCCCACATTCTCTGTTATTACAGACACATAAAATATAATTTAACGCAATAAACGCGGGCGTGAAGGAAGCAATGCCTACAATAGAAACACAAATCCTGGAGGGAGGGCTCTGTCACATAACCCGCATTCCATACTAATGGAAACCAACCTGAAAACAAGACAGACCCAATAAATCTGATCTTAAATGAAGGAGAAAAAGCTGGCTTAGGATTAATGCCTGTTAATGCTTTTGTTGCCCCACTTGTCATACACATATTTGTTTCTTTTGAATAAATTTACTGGCTCAACAGCAGAAGTGAACATACCTCTTCATTTATAATTCCTTGTTAAATGAAACTTAGACATATTTGGGGACAACCTGGATACAGCTAAACAAAGAGGTTCATAGTACACATTAAAATTAATTACTTCAAGCCTTATTTCTAAGTGAAACAGCAGCAGTTGACGGCATCATTAAATACTATCAATACTATTACTAACTCACAATTTTAGAAGAAGCAAAAGGGAGGACTGCGAGAACAATTTTCCCCTAAAAAGGGACACAATTTTTGATACAGAATAAACCAACTATTTCAGATAATATATCACTGCAGGAAATACACTATTGGCTGTATCATAATGGATTTAATTCTAATAATGACTGGATAAGTAGCACTCTGTTTTATGTTAAAAAAAAAAGAGGTGTATTTATTGCAACCGGAATCTATACCCCATAAAATATGATTCTTTTACTAAGCAAGGCACTGGTCTCTTTAGCTTAGTCATACCAACTCTGAAGTATCTATTTATGCAAAATCTTTGGATTTTTCTAAATTCTCCGAGCTGATTCCCATTCCCTCAGTGGGTCAAAGTCTTCTTTGAATTCATGGACTTTCCCCAGACATATGCTGCTGAAAATGAAGCAAGAAATCAGCTCCATCTAATTTCTCTCAAAAACCCATTTATCATTCATACTCCCATTTATCGTGCTCCTGGGGCACCCAAGAATTAAATAACTATAGATGGCAATTAATAATTGAAACATCCAGGTAGATTTAATAGGAAATTAACTTCTATTTTATCTCAGAGCTTTCTACCTCACTGCTGCAGTTTTTGTAGGGCTTTTTCTCATTGCTCTTTTTGCTTATAAAAGTCAAGAATGCTGATAAAGGGTTGGAGTCAGTGCTATGCTTACTGGAAAGTATGACATGCCAATTTATTTGCAGGTGACTCAACCAGCAAAAATAAATATACTGATTTATTTTATATATATACAGGAATAAATCAAGTGTTTGCCAGAGTGGCCTAAGCAGATATGATGGAAACAAGGAAAAACTGAACACCTGTTGCAATTATTTGAGAGGAAGGACTCACATTTCACTAAAGTATCACATTTTATGTTCTTGAGATTAATCCTATTATTCTTTAGCTGAAATCCTGGTGCTGCTCCCATTTAGGGGACAGCACATTTAATCACAGTTTTATATGGCTCATAAAGCAGATGAAGTCTCTTCTATGTATGTCACAAAGTCTCTCCTATGTTTGCCACAGTACAGGGGATGGAAGGTGCTGTTTTGGAGTATAAAAGCATTTTCCAAGTGGCCAACACGTGCAGGCTGCAGTGCTTGGAAGCCTTTGACAAGCCTTGCCCTCCTGCAGGATGCCCAGCAGGAAAAGTCACAGTGCTGGAATAGCTTAGCTCGTTTGGTTTACATTGTTACACTGCATAAACCCTCCACACAATTATTGCTTTAATCTTTGATATTTCAGGTGGCATCATCAATCCCCTCAGAGAAAACAGAAATGGTTGCAGGTTTGCCCCCTTCACTTCTTGCTTGCAAGAGCCAGACTGTCACCGTGGTTTAGCAGCGCTGTCATTCAGGGCATCACGCACTTTGTTTTCCAGAATTTTCTCTGCTGAAGAGGGAAAGTGCAAGGAATATTTACAAGATGAAGAAACTCTGAGAAGTTTAGTAATGTACTTACTTTTTTTTTTTTTTTATAGTTTGCTTTATTCTAATTGGGCATCTTTTTACTAAAAGTAGGTGACCTCTTAATTATTCTCTCCTTGCCCTTCCACTTTAAATTCTGCATTGTCCTCCATTCTGGACATAGAGTTGATGGGATCTACTCACATCTAACTGTGGCGACAACATGGGCACTTGTTCTTATATCAGTCTCCAACTGCACTATTTTTTTGTGTAATTCCTCCAGGGGGAGTGGAGATGAAGAGGATGCTGACAATCCTAACTCAATTCTAGCCAGAAAGCACATGAACTGGACTGCATTTATACTGGTGCTACAGATCACCTTCCACTTAGTGCAGGAAGCTGGGATGCATCTGACTCCTGTGATAACCTTCACCTCAAAGGAGCAATTCAGCTCTGCATTACTGTCAAAGTGTGTAAAAAACACTCATCTGTCTGAAGTGACTCACTCAGAGCTGTATAGAAACCAAACCAAAGGCAGGTGAGATATGGAACTGTCACAGCTCTGCTGGTGTCCCCGAGCCACCACAAAGAGAAATTTTTTCATGGATTTAACAGCAAAGCAACAGGGGGAAAAAAAAGGGAAGAGGGGAAGACACAAATTTAAGATCTAAAAGCCCACCTAGAAAAGACATCAACAGATCTCATATAACAGCTGTTGCACCAAATCAATTCATAAGCAAAGAGAAAAGCAGCAGAAACCTTTCACACATGTACAACAAACACTCCAACCAATTGAACCATCAATAACTAAGGAACACTTGCTCAGGGCTGTGGTTGTGAGCCAAGAGCAGGTTTGTTTGTATCACTAACAAAACAGAAGTTATAAATTAATTGTGGCTGCTCCTGATGATAACTGAATTCAGTTCTGTCCATCCATCAGCAACATAATTTTATTTTCCATGTCTGCCTGAGGTTTCTCTACTTCACTTCTCCATCAGGCTATGGGCACACAGTTGTCAAAACAGAAAAGATAACAGAGAAGGAGAATAAATTGATTAGGGCAGACCTGGAAGAGTCTGGGTACAGGAAGAACCAGCTGGGAGAGGACAGGGATGTTTCAGAAGGTGAACTCCACGAAATAATGCAAATTTAAATGAATGTTTATTTTCCACAGTGTTTTGTGTCTTCAGGCAATTACTAGCAATGTTTAGCAACACTTCCAAAGGAAGCAGACATTTAAGGAATGAAAATACCAGCCACTACTCCAGTGGATAACTGAGACAGTGGCAAGAAATCTCAATCTTTGTGTGTCATTATTTGCTGGGGTGGGAAGGAATTAATTCAATATTTTTCATGGCCATATAACAGAGGCGTGTTTTTCTTAGTAAACATATGAATGAATAAAGGAATAAAAAAAAGCCTTTGAATTACAGCTTAGGTAGGATTTTCAATTAAAAAGTAGCTATAAAAATAAAGGTGAGATTTGCCCCACTACATTACAGTCTCTCAAACCATTCTGATCCATAAATGTTACAACCAAGATTAATCTACCAGGGCTTTTTTCCACTAACTGACTCCATCATTGATCTGATACATGAAGCCATTTACATTCATAACCACAATATTATACAGATTATTTATTTTACAATGAAAGCAGAAAAATATCAAAACCTTGGCAGATATTGATATTAAAAGGTTTCTAAAGCATCACATTTAAACAGCTGTAAAGTAGTTTAACTATACCTATTTGGTAATACAAATCTAAAGCCTTCAGAGGGATTCTCAGGTTCTGTAAAGTAAGCCAGGACTATGAAATCTAATAATAAAATGTTCTTTTCCTCCCCTGCATGATTAGGATTTGTGAGGATACTTCTCTTAACTGGTAGGGAAAAAATAAACAAAGAAAAGAACATATACCATCACTTTCTTCTGCTGAATTTTTATGTCATAGCACTGTACACCTTCAAGGACCATATGCCTGGGCTCTATTAAAATCTAGTTGCTGGATGATAGTTAAAAAAAAAAAAAAGAAAAAGTACAAAGTGAAAACAGTGGAACCAGTAGAGAAAACTCGTAAGATAAAAGAAACAACAAAAGAATAAGATAAAAGAAAAAAAAACTAAAAGGAGGATGAACTAATTAACATTCTAAGGATTAATTTAGGCACAGAACATCTGTTTTCACATGTCCCTCTGATGAGATCTAATGCGAAATCTTGTGTTGCTTTGCTTTGAAGCTGTATGTTATTATCTAAGAAGAGGTTCTGCACACAGATTTTCATAGGGATTACAGATATTTTAGTAACAGAGGGACCCCTGGGCCCCTTGGAACTACTTTTAGTTTCCACTTGGCCTGTATGAGTCCATACAGGATTATCTATTCCTTGCCGAAAAATTGTCCACTAGGCACACTTATACCTTATATTCTATTTTAAATACATTAGGTTCCCTCCCTCATCTGCTTTTTCCACCGAACAGGTCATTTTAATTCTTCTTTCCTGATTATTGTGTTACACAGCCAGTTAATGACCTAAAAATCATCCAAAATCATACCCATTTCTTAAATTCCTCTGCATTTTCTATTCCCCTAATTTAATAGCTCCTTTTGTAATAACATCTTCCAAATCTTGTTTATACAGGTACAAATAAGATCCCAGAGTTCTAAGATAAAAAACCATCTGTAACACTGTAAGAAATACTATTAATCTGGAAAGTTTCTGAGTCACTTGCTTGCCCTCCTGATTACAGATATGAAATGCAAACTTTAAAATCCAGGAAAGTGTTCCTTTTTGGACGACTCTGTGGACATGGGCCCTTGGTTTCTGTGGGTGGGAGCTGGTGACTCTGAGCTAGGCTGGTGACAAGGCTCACAGCTTTCCATCAAAGAATAACCACAGAGAAATTTATATTTTTTTTTTTTACCACAGCAAATCTGATAAATTCACACTAACCACAGTAATGAAAAAAATCAGCCTCGGTGATCGGCAAAAATGATTAATGCAAGTGTGTGCACACACACAGATGTCTTTCCTTTGCCAACCAGGAATCAGGCAAACCACTGACATTCCTGACCAGGAATCAGGCAAACCACTGACACTGCACCCATCGTACACGTAACAGATTTCTCAGGCCTTCAGCACTGGCCCACCTAGATCTCCTTATTATTATTTTCATTAATGAACTAAAAGAATCCCACCACAGTTAATAAGTAGCTTTTTTTCCTACCTGCCTTAGCACAAACTTGCAGGTCATTAACTCCTCTCCCACTAGAGCTGATAAGGCCATTAACATACACAACAGTGGTGACAGGGAAGCACAGCAGAAGGAGGTTTTCCATGGCTCTGTGTTATTTCACTGAGCATCACAACTCAAAAATAAAGCATTGAACTGATAGCAAAATTATTTCAATTCACCTTCCCCCAGCTAAACATTCATCAGTCTCTAACTTGGTCATCGTACCAACATAATTTCCCAGAAAAAAAGCCTCTGCATTTCTTTAGTGCTGAACAAATTGAGCCAGGAAATAGCTTTCTGTGTTTTTAAACAATTAATTGATTCTGTGGCTCTGTGGTTGCTCATCGATACACCAGTAATTGGAATCATCATGACTAATGCACAGTTCATTTTACAGGCCTTTCCTATTTGCATAAACATCTCCTGGTTTCACCTCTGATGTGTCAGGCCAGGATGTTTCCCCTAGTGCAGTATTAAGAGAGTTATTGAGCTACATAAGCAGTCCTTGTTAGGTAGAGCAAAAGAATCACATGTATGCTTTAGTTTATTAAAAAAGTCATTTAACTTGGTATTAAAGCATTATTTTGAGTGTGTCTGTCTGATAATGTGGGCCCTTATAGTGGAAAAAAAGCCTCCATTTTCACCTTGTGTGTATTATCTGCCATTTTTATACTGAAAAGGCGAGATTTCCAAAATGCTTTCCACCTTTTAGTTATCAGAAGATGGGCCTTGGTCCTCTCAGGGAATCAGCCCTTTTTGGAAGCATCAGTTTGGACCTCTGGCATCTCCCTTCTCACTTTTACAAAACCTGAAAATAAAGGCCAGTGTACTCTGTCCTTGTCAGAAAGAGACATTATCCCACCTCCTGCATAAATCATGTGTTCCTCCTGCACCTTCTCATACTCTCGTATTTATTAGCAAGCAAATAATCTGTTCCTCAAAGACTTTTATGCTTTCCCTTGCCCTCGACTTTTACCTGCAAAGCAATTGTGATTCCAGTTGTGTCACTGTTAAATATGCCATTAATTACTTCAGGAAGACATTATACCATACTCAGAACAGACTGTAAACATTTTATGTCATTAGGTAATGCACTGAGGCTGTTTTTAATGCCATAACAGCTCTATTTATATACTATGTTCTGCATAATTAGCTACTAATGAGGCTCTAACTTTCACTGCTGTAAGGCCTAGATATCTGTTCCTCTTTCAATGAATTCATTTTTGCTGTCTCATTAACACACTAAAACACCTGAAAATTGTATTTTAATTAAAAGCTAAACTACCTCTGTCTGGAGACACTAATGAACAGATACACTCCAAGGGAAACACAAGAACTTTGTCAGTCAAGAGGACAACATCCTTGCCAAAAGAACAGCACAAAAAAATAGCACAGCTCACTCTCTTATTTTCAAGGGCAGGGGCTTCTCTACTTTCCTCCCCCATTTTTTTTCCTTCTCTTAATTTTCTCCTTTTTTTTTTCCTGCCTTGTGACCAACTGATCTTTAAAAATAGCCAGATTTGGTTTTGTATCTTCAGCAATGCTGCCTGCCCTCAGACTGACATATTGCAAGCAAGACCCTAAAAACCAGTAAGACCATCCTAAAGTCATAAGAGGGGTGTGTATTTTGAGTCTTCCTGATGCTTTCTGCTCCCCTCAGTCCTCTGAATCACATCTCCTGCCTTTTCTCTGTAGCTGCAAGGGCTGCAAACATAGCAGCAGAAATTCATCTAATTACATGACTTCACAGCCACTGCAATAAAATCAGTAGTGCTGACCACGGGGTTTCATTTCCTGACTTCTGTGAGCACTTTAAGCAATTAATCAAGTAACATTCTAAAATAGATCAAGTCATCAGGTAGAAACAGTGTTTCTTGTTCTGGAGAAGGAAGAGCATCCCACTGATCCTACCAACACACATACAAAGGCAATTGATTGTAATTTGTTCCACTGGTAGGAGCAGAGACTCAGTTTTGGAAAGAGGCCTCACAAGACGACATATAAATAAAATGGTATCAACCCACCAATGACAGGGATACAGGAATCCAGTGACAAATGTTGCCACAACACACAGCTCCCCTCTCCTTCTGCCCCTCTTGAAGTTATTTCTAATTGGTGCTTGACAGATTTTCAAAATCACTAACAAATTGGTCCCATCTCTTCAGAGCCCAAAAAAGAACAGTCTACACTTCAGCATACTGAAACACAGTGCTCCTTGAAGGTCCATTATGATATTCATTTCATTTATGAAGAGTAAGTGAACCCAATTTTTTTTTTTAAATTGCTTTTCAGGGGAAAAAGACCCCCTTATTTTAAAAAGTGAAGCATTGCTTTTGGCTTACAAACACCTCAACTTATGAACTGATCTGATTTTAACAATTTGCAAGCAAAGCTCAGTTTTTGTATCAACAACAAATTAAGAGGCAGAGTTCCAAACAGTGGAAGTTAAATACCAACACATTTTTGAAGAACCTACTTGGAAGCCATCTCAACATTTAGGCTTCTGAAAAACCTTAAAATATTCAAATAGCTTCCTCATAATGGTCTGTTACAATGTAAGTAACTCAGACAAAATATTTTAACTAACCATTCAAATAGTTTTTAAAATGTATGTTAACTACCTAAATAATTTTTTCAGCACCTACTCTGTGTATACAGAATGACTACTGTTAGCAATTCAGTCCCTAGAAATAAATAATGAAGTTTCCTCTCATACTGATTGCCTCAAACTAGTGTTCCAAACTGTGAAAACACTTCTCCATCTGCAAGTAAATAACCCAGGAGCAGGACAGTGTAAATAACAATTGGCATAGAAGAGAAAGACCACAGATGTGAGGAAGGAGAGCTTTTGAAACAGTATAGACAGTTCTAGAAATATTCAGGAAGAAGATCAGTATTCTTACACCTAATACCCATAAGATACTACAGTTAGGTGACAAAAAAGGGACTGTATTATTCTTACTGGAAATTCCTGGTAAAGTCATATCAGAGAAATGCAGCAGAGGGAAGATCATCATGTAAAGATTTCTGGGTTAACTGCCTGCTTCCCTTGCAAACACAGGATTCTGAGCTTCCCATTTTACCTCACTTCTCAGGATAATCTGAAGCTCACTCAGTAGATGACACCAGACCCCTATACACTGCCAGGAGTCTTGAATTTGGGCACTTCAATCCCATGTCCTTAATATGAAGAGTTCCTTAATCTCTCATGAAGCGTTTTCCTAATATTAAACTAAGTGTTGGCATTGGGAATGCTTAGCAGCCCGTTCTCCCTAAAGATGAAAATCCAGAGTAAGCCAACTTAATTAAGAGTTAATTCCCTTTAAATCACAGCCTGAATTGTTCTCTCTGATCAATTATTTGTGGCATGAAATGATTTACAGGACACAGGGGCAAATTAATATAGGTGACAAAAGTGATTTCAACTCTCCTCAGAGATATTCCATCCTGCCTGTAAAAAATTCACATACTAATAAAAAGTTTTGGCCTCCTTACAAGGCCCTGTACTCTGACTTTGATATTTCTTCACATTGATCCCCAAAGCCATTTTCATTCTATTACAACCCCCTCTCTTTTCCTGCTTGAAGGGATAATCATCAAAACTGTGTTTGAAAAGGATGCATCACCTCCTTAGGAATCTCTGAAAGTCTTCTGACTTCAGCTCCTGGAAAAGTGCTGCCTCCTTTCAAACACTTCAGACCAGGACTGTCTATCAATAAAGTTCCAATGAATTAACATTGTTATTGCCCTTCAGTGGAATAACTCAACCCAAATGTTGATTTTTTTTTTAATGGTGAATGAAAGATTGTGCTATTTAAACAGCTGAATATACAAAAGAAGCTACACAATTAATCCAGAACATTTAAATTTCTGGATATTACTTTTCTAATCTCTTGGTATGAGATTCTGGATCCAGCATTAAGAGGTAGTAACAGCTGCTAATAATTTATTTTTTATTTAAACCTCATGCAAACAAAAAGAAAGGCTGGGGAGTACTAAGAGATAAGTCTTTCTGAAAAAAAAAAAACAAATACTAAAAACAAAACTTTTTTTCATGATCAGCTATGAAGGCTGAACAAATAGGTTTAGAGCAGCAAGTTGCTGTTTGGAAAAAAAAACTTTAGAAAGTATTTTAATGTATTCTGAATATCAATATAGTAGGATATGAGACAGATAGTAGTCTTCAAGCCAGAATTATGAAGAAGAAAGAGTCATTTAAGAGGATCTATGGCTTTACTCTTCAAATATTCTCTTGAATTATGTACCATATTGCACAAATCTGATCTATTACAAAGGCACCAAAATTGCTTTAGGAAGCATTTCCATCTCTCTTGTTGATGAGGATTATCTGTTTATAAATTACAGGATGAGTAGCTGACATATTTTAACAAGTGCTTCTTGTAAATCCCAAGGAATCCTTTTCAATATACTACCGGATGATGATTTTTAAATGCTCAAGAGAGTTTTCATTTCCAATGTGTGTCTTTTAATGAGCCACAGAAACACTGACACAAGCAGGATATTGCACATGATGAAGAGCAGCTCAAAGAGCCACAGCTGCAAGAAAGCATGGTTAGAAAAACTAGGAAATATTAGAAATAGGTAATAAAAGATAGGGCTCTGCACCCGTATTTAGGTCATCAATAAATTTATCAAAACGTTGCCACGTGATTTAGCAATACAAGTTATTTTGAAATTAACTGGTGCAATGCAACAGCTGAACCACTATTTTCCAGTCTGTGGTCCGGAGACTCTTTGATGTCCATGGATTGATTTTGGAGTCCCATGAAAGGCTTTGCTTATAAAAGCAAGACTGAATGAATAACTAAATTGGCCAACTGCTTAGTTATCTCAGGTATTGATGACCTGCATGTTTCCAGAACCAACAGCATGACAGCACTTACATCACAAAGCTGAATTTTCGGCCAACCATGTGGACAGACATCTACTCTTGAGTTTCCACTGTTGTCCTGAGTCGAGGCCAAAAAAGCACATAAAGCCCCATACTGTTCAGAAAAGGTGTTATTACCTGAAAGCAAACAGAAAATGCTAATATTAAAAATTTATATTCTTGATCATGTTTTGTCCTCGTCGCTGAATTAATTTGCTTCACTCCAGCATATGCTTGCTACATTTTCCTCCCCTCTGCAAAACCAAACCCGAAGTATTAACTGGTTAAGACTATTTTATAAGAATAACTCTTAAATCAAAGTGGAAGGTGAGATCCCTTATCTATTTAGGTAAAATACAACCTTTGCACTGCCCTGTGCCCCACCACACCTCTGTGCTGTCTATACAGCATTTTAATTCCTGTTCTCTGTCAGAGAAGAAACTGGTCATCCACAGAGAACACCAAAGAATTTCCCTCTGTCTGCTGCACAGCACCGAACACTGAAACAGCAAATTGCAGGGAAAGAACCATTATCAGCAAATATTTTAACAGAGAATGATGGAGCTGGTATTTTTCACATGAGTAATTATTATACTTGTCCCACTGTCATCTGATTATGCTTGAAAAATGCCATTAGTCAATGAATCTTCTGGTGTGAATAAGGATAACTCTCATGAAGTCGAAGAATTAATTTTCTGACAGTTAATTTTAATATACAATAGGAGCATTTCAAATGGACTATTTACACAATTTTAATCTGGATAAAATAGAAAATGTCACCTCAATGCTAATACAACTTTCCTGTAGATTATACACATTTTTAAAGCTAATGAAGTTGTCATTCTCTTATTAAAATTAGGCATAGCAGTTATTTTTTAGCTATCATCGTGACTTTTAAAATATTTTGCAATTGAATTACTTTAATTCATTTGTATGACTTGTAGGCTGTATGAAAACTATTTTTTTAATCTTGCCTATTAAGATGAATGATGGTATTACGCTTTATTACACGTGTTCAATCACATTCAAAAATTTGGCTACCTTCGTTTCCCACATCAATATGGATTCTTTCAATCCCAGCCTCAGTGAGTCCAGAAACTAAATTTCAGTGGATTTCACTGAAGCAGGTCTAAATAATGAATTCATGCTGCTAATGATAAGGGTCAGGAATTATATTTAACACTACATTTTTCAATAGTTTACTGGTATGTTTGAAACAAAATGATCACAAATACACTGCTTTTAATCTAAATTTAGCTAGGTAAAAGTAGGTCAGGCCTTAACTAATATGAAGAGACATCTCTTCATTTGAAGACTTGATCTTTTCCCCTTAATCTCAGTATATCTTGTCTGCATTTATAACCAGGAGTTCACAAACACAATAACAATATGTGCTGCTGCTGGGCACCATCACTGAAGCAGTAAAAAAGTAATCACCTGGTAAAACCTGGTAATTAAAATCACACATGTTCACACAATCGCCCTCTTCCCTGCACATCCCTGGCATTCATTCTTGTTCCCTGTGTCCCCACACAGGCATCCCCAGAATGTACCTATCCAAGAACCAGGTGAGCCTTTTCCCTGACAGAGAGGAGGTGGCTGAACATGCTACAGACAATGTTATAATCAAGACATCAGCTCATATTCCCCTTTTATTTACAACGGGGTAAATCAGCAGTAACTGCAGTCGAGTCCTACCAGTGTTGTTAGTTACAACAAAATTTCTCCCTCTGGGATTTTACACACAAATTCCTTTTGCTGGAGACAAATTTGGGAAAATATTGCATTCCTCTCACAGGCAAGTGATGGATTAGACAGCCCCAAAGGATGTTCTGGCTCTGTCATGGTGCTGTTGTGCTGTTTGCTTTCAGATTTAGGCAGCTTCTTAGCAAAGACCTATGAGTGTCATTTGCTGCTACCAACACAGACAGCTGGAAATGTCCCCTGAATAATGGGGAGCCTTCAGTCACCGGAAAGACTGAAGCAGCAATTCAAGATTAATGTGCAACTAAGTGAGAAAAAGGCCTGCAATTAATCAGATGCTTCAGTAATTCCTAAACACTTCTTCTTTGATTCTGCTTTCCTCAGGAATATGTAAATGAGGCTTTAAAAATACACTTAATATTTTTTTTCTTTGTAATGAAGATAAAAACTGTGCTGCTAAAATGGGAGGCAGAGTTGTAAAGAATTTAAAATGCAGCTTTAAGGTGTGGTGATATTCGCCGTCTGCTATGCCACCATCTATTTATTAGCAGGGCAGCTGCCACTAAGCAAACCAAAAAAAGCTGAGTAAAAGATGTTTGTTGATTTCATCACTCATTTAATATTTTAATAAGAACTCAGCTAAATGACTGTTCAGTAACTGTGTCTATAACAGGGCTATGTAGAGGCTTACAGGAATAATACCAGATTAGAAAAATTGTAGAAGTGCTTTGCAGGCTTCATTAAACATTGAAAAGGTACAAGCCAGTGTGCTGCAAAGACAACTTATTATTTCTCAAGAAGAAGCTGAAGAACTGGAAATTGTTTAGAAAACAGTAGAAAAACTTAACTGAAAATATTACCTTGCAAAATTAGGAAGTGGAACACGCTAAACTGACAGAAGTTATTCATTCACACAGATGTCACAGGGGAAATGGAGCTGGTTTTCCAACAACAGCAAAGGATGTAACTGAGAAATTCCCTGAGACAAAACCCCTTTGAGGATTTCAAATACAACCTGCCATGATATCTTTCAACCCCCATGGTTTTCTGTGAAGCCCCTGGAACAGCAACAAAGCCCCAAAATCTAAAATACTCTTAACAAGAGACACTTGCCTGAAACTCCCCATGAAAGACTCCAGCCCTCTATGTGGTGTGAAATATTTTGATTCTCTAAGAGGACATGTAAAACGTAAAAAGTTTCTGTAGATAAACAAGTGAAAGAACTTCATGGGTTAGGGAAAAAAGAGGCACTCATTTCTGCTATGATATATAGTCTTAGAGTGACAAAGACAATTATTTTTTACAGAGTTTTCCTCTGTAGCTTCAGAAGTGGAACAAAAGGAATTTTCCACTGGGGTATGTGGATGCTCTTTCTTCTTGTCATATCATTATCTCAAGCTTATTTCCTCATTCAGGTGTTTCTTTTCCATTAGAGACTCTTGGAAAATGGAATTAAGATGAGAAAATACATACTATGAAATCAATTGTAGTCTTAATGGGCTTTCTCAACGGCAGGCCAGAGAACAGCATTGTTTTATTTAGTTTGTTTGTTATTCTGCTAACTTATTTGAACCCATAAAATATTACAACACATAAAACATAAAAAATTACACATAAAAAAAACTACAGAAACATTACAGATGGATTGATCCACACAATAAGACTGCAGGGTTCTTGATTTCCCCATTTACCTGTATTAAGCTCACACACCACAGAGAAAGGGATTCCTGCTGACATATTTGCCACACACAGTCCTATACATTAAAAATAGAAACCAGCAGCTCTTCCCACACACAGGTACCCTGTGTAGGAGACAACATAGTGCAACATCAAGGAAACCCCACATATGTGTGACAAGAACCTTCCCTCAGTACGATCAAAACGGTAACACTCAAAATTTCCCTGTATCTGAATGATTTCAATACTTTTTTTTTTCTCATTTAAAGGGAAAGAAGCTTCCCAGTTGTCACAACACGACACTTTCTAAATGACAGGTTCCAAGTTTTGGCCTGAGATTACTTTTTTGCTTAGAGAGTTAAATAAATAATAGCATTTTTAGACCAGTATTTTTCAGAAAGGTCAGCATCAAAATGAGATTTCACAGTTGACGTAACTCCTAAAACTTTCTCAATTATTAGCTTGCAGACACCTCCAAGATTTTGGCACCTTGAGCCAGGAATCAAAAAAACCTCCACTCTGGGTATGTATAGACTCTTACATAACTGTGGGCAACGAAGCAAACAGAAGCACTTGGCTATTCCCAAATATTCAGCTGTGACAGAAATGTTGGAGTTGATAGGAGTGGAGAATGAATGTGGATGTCTGGAGTGTGGAAGCATCAACAGGCAGGGCAAAAGAAGGATGTGATTTACGGCATATGTTGGTGACTCCTACAGTAGCAGGTTATCAAAATTCCCACATATCTATATGCAGCTTCTCTCTGGAGCCACTCCAGGAAGAATTCCTAAGAAAGAAAAGCTTAGTTCTCTCTCTCTCTTGCAACACGGTGCCAACAGGCACTCAGTATCAAATCCTCCCACAATTCCTTAGTGGCACAACCCGGGGCATGCAGCACAGAACAGACAGTTTTTGACTCTGTTTTCCTTTTTTTGTTTTGTTGCCACATGATCTGAAGATGCATTAACAGTTTATTATTTGCTTAGATTTTCAGAGATGCAGTTAGAGAGAGGAGTATTCCCAAAGAATTTGTAGATAGACGTGAACGGGTTGAGGTGGTGAGAAAGATGGTGAGAAAGGAAGTGACACATTTTGCTTGTTCCCTTAACAAAACCAGCAGATCTCCTAGTGAGTATAACCCCTGTTTTTCCAGACTTCTGGTGTGATTTTTGCTGCTAGTCCATTTAGGATGAAATCCAGAGTAAGTGTTACATACATAAACTGATTTGTGTCTGAGATTTAAATATCCAGGACCAAAATTTCAGTACCCAGTTAGCTCAGTTCCTATGAGTGCCCCAAGCAAACAGTGGTCTGAGGGAACTTACCCACACATCCAGGGAGATCTTACACATGTTCCACCTTTTCTGAGTCCAATGCAATCCCCTGGTGTACACATCTCATTGATTTTTCTCTGACAGGACACAAATGATTTTAATGGACTCAAATAAATTCCTGACCTACTATATTAGACTGTCCTACACAATTACTCTGAATAACCTTTCTTTTACATGCACCAGGTAATTTATGAAAAGTCCTCCTGTATATCCTTCAAGGTATTCAGGGGCTGCTCAGAGGGGCTTCACTTCTTAAATTATGGGAATATAAATCGCTTTTTTCTGTCTTCTCAGAAGATCCTTCTCACTACATTAAACCAGACGTAAATCTACAATGCTGACTCATCTCTATGACTTGTATTAATTCAAATTTTATATATATGCATGAGTGATCATAGATTTTAATGAAATCTTTAGCAGCAAATGCCATCCATGTCACAATCTCACTAAAAACAACAACAACAAAAGAAGTAATTAGAACTGGGTTTATATCTATGATTGGGAGAAAAACATTAGTTCACCAGGTTAATACCCATTTCCTCAGGAACCTTTAACTAGTTTTGTAACTCCTGTTCTGTGCTTTGTGGGGTCATTGTTGCACAGAGTACGGTAGAATGTTCACAAATGAGTTAACCTATGCTAGGCCCTGGAAATCCTGACCAACCTAATTACACACACGGTGCTTTGCCTCCTTAATGACTTACATCAAACCTCACCTTCTAAGTCAGCACTGCCTTTGGGAAGACTCCAAAATGATGCTAAATCAGCTAATGATATCGTAAGCCTCAAAATAAAGAAGAAATTGAGACAATATTGCTGAAGGTAGGTTTTCATTAAAATCTTTTCATAATAAATTCTTTGTCAGATTCAAGCTTTACACAATTCGTAGGTTTGGTCTTCTATAAATTGAACCTTTAACACTTGCTTTTAAAATATGCCTGTACTATTTTTTTTTCCACACTTTGACATCTTCTAAGAAATCATAAACAGACCATCATTCAGCAAAATAATTGGTAACAAATCTGACCTGTTTGAAAACCTAGGGACAGGTCGCCATGGCCAGCTCTACAAGCTTGCAAAAAAAGAGGCAGAAACAAAACAGTCATAAAAGGAGGAGCTTTTCCTATCACAAGAAAACCACAACAGGAGGGGCAGCACCCTGCAACCTGCAACCTAGTGAAGAAATACCAGTGGTTTATCACCCCTGTTTCAGAGGTCTGTTTTGATCTCCATGTGATGTACAGATTATAAGGAAGGATGTATTTAGCTGCTGCCTTTACAACAGGAGGGATTAAATCACCAGCTCCACACAAAGACAGAGCCTCAGAGTTTTGGAAGGGTCTGGGGCCTGACCAGCAGGAAGTGTTACCTTTCCCTGTGGCCAGATTTCCATGTAGGAAATTATCAGAGAACATAACTCACTTTAGAAGAGCTGTCGTTTGGAGAGTCTCCCTTGGAGGTGTGCTCAGCAAAGCAGAAGCTGTGGGTATAAATAAGCTGCTGGATCTCTGTGGGCACTCAGCCTCCAGCCTTTACAACCAATCCATCCCTTCCAGAAGCGAGGACAATTTTAGGAAGTTTGTGTGACAAAAGCCTGCAAGGGGACTCCTGCCTTCTTTCATTTCTCTGTGCTTTCTTCCAGCCCTGCTAGGTTTTCCCTATCTAATTTAGTAGGGGGGAAAGGAGGGTAATATGTACCCTGGGTATTTTTTTCAGTTTCTTTGTTACGTTATTCAATAATACAATATTTCTGAATGGAGAAAATCACGAGCAGACTATGCAAGCTTCATATCTTCCTCTTTTCATTTGTAAATAGCCCCAAAGACACCAAGCTGGCAGCCAGTTCTGTGTTCTGCTCTCCTGCAGAGTCACCTTGTTTGAGCTATCAGAGCCTGAGCGGGTCAGTGAAGAGTTCACTTGGAAAGGGAATCAAGGTACGCACAAGGCAGAAGAAGACATTGCGGAGCAATTTTGTGTCTTGCTTTATTTAACTGTCCACAGGCATCCAAAAACTGGCACAGCACCGTGATTTTCAGAGAAGGCTCTTCAGCATTTATTGCCCTTTGATCCAATTCTTTTTAGTTTCTTTCCCTTGAAGCTCAACTTGAAAGAAATGGCTTCCCTCCCCCTCCCCCCCGAGAATTTAGTTCTCAGCCACTGATAGTGGCAGCTGATCCCAAAACCTGCCTCCTGCTACCTGAGAAAAGGCCAATCTGATACCCAATCTACTTGGTCAGACTTCTTAATGTGAAGAGTATCTTGTTGGAGTAGACAGAAAAGAGCATCTGAACCTTTTTCCATGGTACTGAACTTTAGGCTGGGAAGGATGAACTGACCCAAGTGTAACTCGAGACCAGCCTTACTTGTTTCCCACTTAGACATTATATAGGTTACAAGCCTCCATATTTTTGTCATGCAATAATTAAACAAATATATTGTAGAATATTTTTGAGTTATGAAATGTCCTTGGCAAAGCCAAATTTGCATCACTGAATATTAACTGATTTTCCATAAAACTTCATTTGTTTGCTGTCCAATTCTGCACAGCATGAGCAGTTTTTAACAACCTATTGAAACCACTTCACTACTTTCTTGCCTTTCATTTTCTCCAGAAATTAAATACAGCAGCATATCTTTAATGTTCATTATGGAAGAAATGTAACTTATTCAGACACAAAAATATTTTGAGCCCTGTTCTTATATGTGTAATGGTATAATAGATAATCCAAATGTGATGCCAGAAAACAGAGAAATACATCTTTTATTGCGAGAAACTTGTATTCTTCAGATGTAGCTTTGATTTAATATCTGTTTTGGCACTGTAGGTTACTGAGTTGGATTTTCATACTGTTACCAATAGCTGAATGCTTGAACTCCTGGCACTTTCTCTGTTCAACAGCACACACAGGGACACACTGGATTGTGTTTCTTACTTTAGGGAGATGCAGAGAGGTTCAGTGAGTGTAGGAACACCGCACAGCAGCAGCGTGGTTCCAAAAGGGACCCTGATGTACCTGGACAGAACTATCAGTTTAAGACAAGAAAGACATCTGGGCAGGCCCCAAAACAGGCTTTCAGAACCTGTGAAACTTTTGTTCCATAGTCTCTGTAGTAGCAAAGAGCTTTCTAGAGGTCCAGGATTAAACGCTGCTGAGTATTTCGACAGATCTCACTACGGTGTTTTCCAATTACCTTTTTCTCATGGATCTTGCCAGAATTCTTGCATCCTTCTGTCTTGTAGCACCTCCTGCTCAGGTTCTCCATCTGTAAAATGAAGGGCACTGTCAGCTGATGGTGCTTTTATTGCCTTTAAAAGCTCTGTGCATGAGTTACATGTGCATTGCACGCCAAGTAAAAGTGGGTCAGATCCAAACCTTGCTTCCCTGTAGTGAACCCAGAAAACACTCACCAGTTTGCTGAATGGGAGCAAAACTCTATTTAGCTGAGGAGATTAAATCAGAATATTTATTTGATTACTTTAGCAAACAGTACTTTTTACCGCAAATAAAATAAGAGTGTGGAAAACCAATTTAAATTTCTTCTTATTTTCATTCTTTCAGTAGCTTAACATAACTGTATAAATTGATACAGTTCACACTTCTTTGAATGATCTTTAAGATCTTTAAGAGCAAGGTGCCCATTTATAATGTAAATGTGGGGGAAATAAAGCTTTCAGAAATTAGGATCTCTTCACATATCCTGACCTGTTTGTACAGTTGCTAAAATCAGGCCTTTATAGACTAAGGATATTGTGAACATAAGGGAAACTTTTGAGAAGATACAAAAATTCACATGTGTATCAGAAAGAAAGAATCATGTGTTTCTTTCAGACTAGAATTCCTCGGCCTGTTGTGTTCAAATGTAATCTGCCAATATACATATGGGACAGGGAGATAATGGATGAAACCTGCAGCAATCATTGAAAAACCTCACTGAAATCAGAATAGTTTGGAGGAGCACAAACCTAATTTGATATTACTCTCTTAATAACCTTGACTAAACAGTACAGATTAATTTAGACATCCTCAAACATTTGTTTGTAGTATGAACAGCAGACCACACACTTTGGAGAGGCTGAATTAGTGCAAGATATTTTTGATTAAACCTCCGATTTTTAGTGCAGTATTTCCCATGGCTGCAAAGCAGGTGTTTTAAAGAAGGTAATGCAAGTAAGGCTTGCATTTCTGAGTTAGGCACAATCAGTACATTGCCAAATACTGCATCACATGATGTGAAGGAGCCCCGTGGCCCATCTTGTCTCTGTGATGGATGCATGTACATACAGAAACAGAACTAAGAGCCAACAACCCCAGAGCAGCATTCCTTCACCGTTAAAGTGCAATTCTACTCTGCATTCAATGCCTTTTTTATTTAACTGAGCTCCTACTGGTGTAAATTCGAAGACATGGTTGATTCCCCTAGTAACTGAAATAAATGGTTATTCATTTTTAGTCCTGCTTGTGCTGCAAAGTTAATAGAGTCCTAGAAAAGTGAGCTGGGTTCAATTTTGGCTTACCAGCATTGGCATCAACTCAGCTCTCACTGCAAAACCTTCATGACTGATGAGGCATAAACCAGAAAAAGCAGAGCTTTGGCTTTCAGACTGCAGACAAAGCTTCCAAGGGTTTGCTGACATCTTTTCCTCTCTTTCATTTCTGACAATTAAAAATATTTAAAACAAAGTCACTGTAAGCAATATACATGCAAGCACATCCCACTTTTGTTACATATAAAGGCAGAATCACAGTTTGAGATGAAGCACTGAAACATAAAAATAGTAAACAATAGAATCACTTCTCAGAGTCTATGTGTTTTAGGGATGTATTTTAGGGAGTGCTCCCCACCCCCTGATTACTGATGGCATTTCTGACATGTCACGAACTACCAGAGCCTGGTTCCATAAATCTGCTCTCTCTCTCTGCTGTGTCTGACAGCACTTTTAGGATTTAACTGACCTAAAAATGGCTCCATTCCCTACCTCCTGCATGTTACTGGAAATGCAAAAAAGGCTCCACTAAAAACAGCACTCATGGAGAAATCAGGATTAAAGAGCAGCTAGCACTCACACCATGTAAAACTGAGCGATGCCAAGCTGACTGCAGTGACAGAGCTCAACATCAGCCTAATAGATCCTTTCTGCTGCTTGAAGGAAAACATTTAAACATTTTAAAATATTTTAATATCAAGTTGTTTAAAATGCATGTTCTATGGTACTTTAATTCAAGCTACAGTAGTGGCTTGATAAATTCCCTCTTTCTGACTGGCACATAGCAAATGTCCCAAACCTCCTCGTAGTCAGTCCTGTAAATTTAACAGGATTTTACTCCATGTATCCTGCAACATTTCTGTATTGGAAAACCTGAACTTATAAAATCAGTATCCCTAACATTTTTGTTATACTCTGCATTCAGACCATGACACGTGGCATGTTTGAAGGCCTAAAATTTGCAGCTTTAAAATTTCTCTGAATGGATTAATTAGATCCCATCTTGTATGCCTGCTACAATGTTTTGCACATAAATTACTTCTAAACCACTGTGAAATTCAAGCAAGAATTTGACAGGGAAAAATAGGTATTAACTCCTATGAGTAATTTAGGCATGCCAAAACTATATATTGTTGCCTTACTTTTTTCTTTTTATGTTTTGTGACACTAGAATGGATTACATCTGCACTATTTTCTACTTTAGTTATGATTTTTGTCATTCAAATGAAGACAGAGCAAGAAAGAATGAAAATAAATTATTATTGTTCAATGTAATCTATTTGCATTATAGTCTTAAAAAGGTAATTAGTAGAAAGAATTTATTTTAAGATTTCAAGTCTAATAAAGAGAATTGAAACCTTAATGGAAAAATCATATAAAATTAACTAATGTATATGTATTTCTGATACAATTATTTAATTCTCCATGTTGCAACACCTGAGAACAACTAAAATATTATGACCTTGAAGTTCTAAATATAATGACTAGAATTTCTACCTTTCTTTTCAATTCTTATGGTGAAGTGTCACTGCAATTCTTTTACCCGGTGCCATTTTTCCAGTCTAGTTGTAATCCTTGTCTCAGAAATGAAGAATTTGAAACCTTTTACAGATCATTTCTAACATTCTGCATTTGGTTCTGTTGCTAATTCTATCTCCACATTCATCTACAGGCACAGTCTCATGAATACATATGTAAAGGTCCACTGAGCCAACAAAATGAAATATGGAATATTAACAAGATGAAACTTCTTTTTCCTTGCTGAATGGCATGTTACTACATATCACCAGCAGACATACCAATTCTTATAAATCATACTCTGCCATGCACAAGAAAGGAGAATGGATCAGTAGAAAAGTAAAAAAAAATCATTGATGTGCTTTTAAAGTAATGTTAGAGTCATTCTTAGATACCTGCAGGTGCGATTAGACTGTGATATATACTTGTATTTCACCAGTCATGTAAGAGATTATATCAATGTACTGGATTTTAATAATAGGATGATGTACTCCAGGCAACTCTGCATCCCAAAATGGCACAGGCTCTGAAGTCCATGAATTATAGAGATATTTGTGATCTCTGCCTATTGCTATACATGCCCCAGGTTTTAGGTCTGAGCCTCACAACGAAGAGTTACCCAGCAGCACCAAGATAACCCTGAAGGACTTTCCCAGGGACTTTGGGAAGGCCTGCCAAAATCTCAGCCATGGTGCTAGGTAGTTATGACAGAGTCAGGTCCTGTGTTCTTATAGCATTTGGGGAGCCTCGCATCTGAAAAAAACCCTAACAGTCAGCACCATCATTTTTTGGTCATATTTGAGAAATTTAGATCCTTGAGGAAAATCAGTACCAGTATTGATAAATTAATGACTTGTCTACCCTATACAGTGCAGAGAACCCAGACACTGTTTCCCTTCTGGTATATACCCAGCTGGAACACCACAGAGCAGAAAGAACACATCATATTTCTTATCAGACCAAAAGGCACTTATTATCTCAGGCACAGGCATGTACTGCTGTGAAAATACCATTTCCAGCTCCAGAAGGAATGTGGATGATGATGGATCAAAAACTCTGATGCTCGTTTCATCATATGGTCCAGCCTTACTCGTAATTCCATCATAAACCCATCACTCCATGAATTCTGCTGTATGGACAAGGGTCACTGAGCTCCCTGTGTTGGTCACAGAGCCTGCTAAGATTTCCTGAAGTGACTCTTCCTTCAAGTGTTATGAAGTTTCAGGAGAAAACTGCCAGTCTTTTAGTTTGCCAGCAAATTTGCATTAGCACTATGTCCTCCAGCTAGACCCCTCCTTGCAAAGAGGTCTCCTGCAAGACAGAGGTGTCCCCTTTTATCTCATGGTGCATAAGGTCTAAGTCTCTCATAGAATTAATAACAGACTGCAATGAAGTACCACAACCAAGTTCCCATCCCTTTTTCCCTCCGACAAGCATTAACAAGGTGTTAAACTCAAAGCAAACACAAGCAGTAAAACACTGGGAAATGCAAAACGTGGGCAGCCCGTGCTGCTCTAAATACAAATGTAAGTGCCCGGGGACAAATTCTCTTCGAGGGCTTGTGCTCAGCTCCTCTCACGGGGCGGTCAATGCTCAGATAAATGGGCAGGCAGCGCTCAGTTTGCTTCCCTTTGTTTAATGGGTGGCCTCGGGCTCCCTTTGCTAAGCACTATTCCGCTCTGAATACCCATCCCAAAAGTCAGCGTGATTCATGTCCATTTAGCCGGTTAAACAAACAAGGAGTTGCATATTGACATCTGGGGAAAAAAACCCTCCCGAGTGTCCCTCATAATTTTAGCTTATGAGTTTTAAAACGGGAAGCTTCACTGAAAAATGAATTGCTTCAAAAAAATTTTTCCTGTTTTAGGATAACAAAGTTACCTGTCTTTTGTGTGCAAGAGGGACGTTTTTAACCTTGTTTATTTTTTGTTTCGTTGGGAATTCTAGTACAAGGGACCTATGCAATGCCATAATATTTGCCAACATGCATGTGGGTCCTAAACCCCACACAATTCTGCTATTCCAAAACTTCAGGGACTCATTTTAGTGCTTTCACACCATCCTTCTTTACAGAGGTGCAAAGCACAAAGCATGTAAAAATTCAACCACACAAAGAGGTTCAATTTGTATCACAAACTGGATTTACTAGGTGTTTGCAAATGTTTCAACATTTTTATTTTTCTGCTTAAAATGCTCCTGGGTTTATGTTCAATATGAGAGGTTGCTCCAGTGCTACCAATGAGTCAGAGAAGCATTTGCAGTATCTCTGCTGTATTATGAACCTTTATATGTTTGCAGGTCCATCCATCCAGTCACCTACAAACCTGATGTAACTAATGTATGCCATTTTTCATTCTATCAGACATTCAATACTTACTCAAAGCTATTTTACAAAAATATTTTCTACTTTTACTTCCTCTAGATTGATAACTGCAGAAGGTAAACAATATGAGTTTAACTTTTTTTTTTCTAACAGAAATAACATATCGTGTTGGACTACAGCTTCTAAAAAAATTGGTTTACTGATACTTGAGATTCATGTTATGCTAGTTTTCTTCTTAGCAAGAATATAACAGAGGCTGAGACATTTGCTTTTCTTTTTCCATTTCTATATATTATCTTTGCAGTTTAAACAAGAGCGTAGTGTTTCAAAAGCACAGCACAGTAGCTGTGGTACATGGTATTGCATCTGGACTCTCTACATGTTCTAGTGCCATCTACATGACTGAATTTGAATCTAGTTTGGGGAAAAGGCAGAATATTTCCAACACTAACCGTTTTAAACTTGGCTATTTTTCTCTTCTTTTGTTCATAAAAATTATGTAGATTTATGAGAAGAAAAAGCTGTTCTGATTTTTATTTGTTTATAATCAACAAGATGATCTACAGAGATTTGGACTTTCAGATATTTGGATTGAATTTCAGTTGTGTCTCAGCACTACAATTATTATTATCACAAAAATAATTGTACCTTCAGCTGAAGTCTATCAGACCAGACAATTTAAAATGTTTTTAAGAGCTGGGCTATTTTAACTGCTTTACAAAATGCCAATCTACCAGATGGAGAAAAAAACCCTAGCAAGAAAATAATGGGACTATTATGTAACTTCAAGCTATGGAAGTTTCTCCATAGATAAAAACATCTGTTGTGTCTATATATGTGTGCATATGTTTCACAGAAAAAAATGGCACCTCTGTGTTCACATGTGTATGTCTGTGTGTAGTACAACAGTTGAAGGTTTTCCATTTGAGAAAATTATTTTAGCAAAACTGGCTTTTTTCACTTTCATATGATTTTGTTGATATTCCCATGGAAAAAAAATATGAAAGAGTGAAAGAAGCAGTTCTGCTATCATGTGAATTAATGAATTCTACTTGCTTATGAGTTTAGTCTGCTGGTTGCTTATGTCAGTGCCAGAGAAGGTCTAGCTTACATCTTGCCATCTATTAAAATGCCAAAAGGGATCTCTCTCAACCAAGAGGGGAAGAACAGCCAGTAGCTCAACAGTGGGGTCACACACACAGACAGACTCACTCCTTCCTTTCCTCCATCTCCTCTGCCGCTTCCCATGTGATTGCACAAGCCTAGTTTCCCTAAGAAACCACGTTAAAAAGCCTCTCAAAACATAAATATCCTTCCCCTGTGAGAAGGGCGTAGCTGTACAGCTTAATGAACTGCTGGGAGGCAGCTGGGTGGTGTTATTTTCTGTTTCACACAAGAAAGAATAAACATCACAAGCACTTTTTTTTCTCCCCACCAGCAACTCTGGAGCGAGAAAACTCGTGAAAAGGAGTTCATTTAATGGTGAGAGACATCACTGTGATAAAGGGGAAATAAAGCTTTAGAGTTGCAATGCAAGGAGGAACATTTTCCCTTCCCCTTAACGATCGTGCTGGAATCTAAGCAGTGCCAGGTCAGGGGAATGTGCAGAGCCCCTGGCACACCCTCACCTCTATTCTTACACCAGGCAATGCCCACAGCCAGATTTTGGTGCTCCTGATGCACGGTAGGCATTAGCAGAGCCCAGGGACTGCTCCCCTCAGGCAGCCTGGATGCAGCCTCCTGTTCACGAGGTTAAGAGAGTTCAGCTCCATAAACTTGTGTGATATCCTGCCTTTTGGCTTCTGGGTGCCAAACAGCCTGAATTCATTTTTTTCTTGGTTTTTTTTTTATTTTGGAAGTTCAGATGTAGGCTGCAAATTCAGCTCCTAAGGCTGCAGAGGTGCCAGAGCACATTGTTAGAAAGGCCTCTTCTACTACAGGTCAAGTAAAGCAATTTGTGCTGTACTGACTTTATTTTCAGAATGTTATTTTAAGCAAGAGATAGATTACTGAGATTTCAGGCTCTCCTGACGCAGAATAAAAAAAGACCCAAACTTGCATCAATCAGGCACATGTATTGAATCTCCTACTTCGCTGAAACATCAATCTTACGTAGCACCTTAAATCTCAGCCTTAGCCAAAATTTCAGATGTTAGTGTCCCTTCATCAGGGTTCTTTCTATTTGTTTATCAGGAAATATGCTTAACTTCATATGCTTTTAAGTTGGAATCAGAGTATTTCATGGTTTTTATGTAGTTGCATGTAAGATTTGTAATTTTTGGAGTAGCACAGGTATGTCAGTTCCCCCCAGACTGTTACAGAGTTTATTTCAATGGAGTTGGCATCTATTATGGGTAGGATTGCAGAGTAGTTAGTGGGTCTTAATTCCAAATTTCTTCGCCCAGACTCGCAGATGATATAGTGTGGATGGTATTAGTCAACTCCTGACCATCCCAGTCCTGGATAAAGCAGGTGATTGAAAAAAACCACACAGGCAATGCAAGACACTAGACATGATTCTGGTACAAACTGCATCTCAGCAAAGAAGACTGAGCCAAAAGTTAGATTCTGCAAAGTAGGCACCTAGATAGGACTTCAGAACTTGATTACAATCCAGAGATTTTACACAGACTAGATCATGAAATTAATGATCATCAGAGAGGAATGGATAGAAGTACAGATTGTAAACATCATTTATTTTGTCGGTGGTTGGTGTTGGGGGGTTGTTGTTTGGCCTTTTTGGTTTTCTGGTTGTTTTTTTCAATGTACTCGAGAGCTCCCAGGTGCCAACATGGGCCAAACAAGAGCACTATGGAAACCCTGCTACAGAACCTTTATCAGTGTGACTCGGTACAAACTCAGTCCTCAATATCAGATGCAAAGAGTCCCACAGAGAGAATAATATTAAAATTAGCTCCCTGAATTTCAATTTTGAGCTGCAAAATACAGCAATTTAGTATCAGTGGACACCACTGAGAGTATTTTGCCTCTTATTTCTGAAAATCAGGGGAAGGGATGGGAAAGAGATACATACAACCTGATCTAATCCCTGCAGTTCAAATAGGCACAGGTAATTAGTTGCATATGTCTGCAATCACTCTTAAACAATTTATGGAAAGGTTCTCTGTGGGACATTACACAACATTTCTCCTGACCAGTATTATTAGGATTATATAGCTATTAAAAATACATTTTACACAAAGCTTTGTATGTGTGCTCTCTGGGGAAATTTCAAGAAAATGTCTGGCCACAGTTAACTCAGATAAAGCCAATTAAGGAAAGCCTAAGATGAACTTTTCTCTCACATTAAAAACCAAACATAAAATTGTCCAACCCAAACTCCTGGATTTAAGTTCCTAATTTCTAAACACCGTGGTCAGTAATTAAGAAGACTGGGTTCCAAAGGGAGGCTGTAGGGCTATGAGGCTTAATAATGTCTTGCCCCTGCGATTGCTGCAAATGTTTCAAACGAGACCATTCAAGAGGTATATGTGAGGTTCTGGGCTCAGTTCTGACCAATCAGCTCTGAGTGGGGACAGTATCTAAGGAAACTTAGCACTAATGCAGAATAAAAGTCATAAGCAAAATTAAAATGTGAGGATTAAATTAATTTTAAGGACTGGTATTTGTAATGTTTTGCCATTAGCATCCGAATCCTGAAAACAAGAAATAGTAGAGGTTGGTTTGCAGAATCTAAAAATAGAGTACAATTGTATTGCCACAGGAGGCTGAAAAAGGACAAATTAGTGCTGAAATAAGAGAAACAATTTAAGGAATATTTTTGCTTGATGCGATTTAGCAGGAACATTACAGAGGCTCAGATTAGGTGTCAGGAACTTAGTGGAAATGCACTTCTTGAATCTACACTCACATACACCCTCTTGACTTTACCAACCAGTTTTTCAGATTTAAGAGACTTAGATACATATTCCAATTTCCTGGTCATTTCTAAATAGAGTTGCTAAGAATTTGTATCCACATATACTCTGATTTTGCAACAATACACAACAGCAAATGTAGCAAATGACCCTTCTGGCATCAGGAGGCCTCTATGGTTTCAACCAGAATCACGTGAGTTTAAACATCCTCCTTTGCAAACAGAAGTATTTAAAGATATGGGAGAATCTTCTTAATTAAGAGCTCTAAAATTAAGTATCAAACAACACATCCAAGTCTGAGACTTAGGAAATTAAGCTTGGATTTCTATTTACATCAGTTCTTTCTTTACCTTCTGCTTCTCTTGTCCTTGTCCTGTACTCAACACCATTTTCTTCTGCTAAATGCTGCGTGCTGAAGTGTGCAGAAAGGCAAAATTTGTTCCAGTGTAATTCAATAAAAAAGCTGTTCCCGTGCATTAAGCAACCAATATTAACCCCCTTTTAATTCTTTTAATGTACTGTTCTTTGATTAAGGATTTTTTTTTATTGTGCTATAACATTAAATCCTCTCCATCTGTTCAGAAGAGAGTGCCATTCTTCAGTGGCATCAATAAACTGAGGAGGATTTGCTCTGGAGGCATCTTTTTGGGGTTTGCTACTATTACCTAATGCTTTCAGCACAACTGTATATGGCAATTGGCAACAGATAAAGGAACGGCACTGACTGAACCCTATGGATAATGTCTGAACATGCTGGAATGAGACAGATAGTCTGGGCTGTTTCCCAGAAAAATTCTTCCATTAGTGATGTGATAATTTCCATGATTATAAGGAATTCATTTTGTTAAGGCAGTAAAAGCACGCCCCCAAAGTTTTATTTATTGTCCCCTCTAATTTTGTTATTTCAGTTTAACACATTTATGGTCCACGTGTAATAGTGTTTTGAATTCATGCCCAGCTTACATTATAAAAATTCATTTAACAAGAGGGCTTTCTTTTAGTATCTAGTGTCTTCTAAAAGGACGAATAAAGCTCTGGCATTTTACTTCTCTAATCACATTACTAAATGATATAAAGAAAACTCGAGAGATTAATGTGATCTGGTTAAAAGAGAATACGGCATAGATATGATTGTCCTTACTGCCTAGTACCTTCATTGAAAACTCCAGATAATGAAGGACAATAATGACAGCTCTCTGTAAGTCTAATTCAATATGTGAGAACTTCACATGAAAAAAACAATAAAAAAGTATCTATCCCTAAGAAGAAACAAGAAGAAACATTATTTTCGTAGTAGCTGAGATGTGAATTTCAAAGATAAAAGCCTGTTTCATACAGAAACATTGGCATGTTATCCTAGCCATTCCTTCAGAGTCAAAGCAGTTTAGTCTTTAAATGTAATTAATATATTCATAACACTTACATAAAACGTATGTCCATGGACTACAGGATCCAACAATTTTAAGCCTCAAACTCTTTCTTCAAAATGGCCAAATTCTATGCCTCATCTTCTCTTTAATGTGGAACTGAAGCTGATAATGCGCTGGTGTCTCGTGGACACTAAACAAGTTGGTAAATGCACCCCACCCCTGTACTTCTCCAGCCATATTTTGCAAAATTCCTGTCAACTTCCTATTTGCTTTGGCTTAAAATGCAATGAAGATGGACTAGTACACCAGAACCAGCTTTTCCCCTCAAATCTGCACCTCCTCTCTGACCCAGTACCATTTCGCTGGCCTTCAACCCCTCTTCATTGACTAAATATCACTCTTCTCCCTCTCACCTCTAAGCTCATTGTTTACAGAAGCTGCCTGAGGTCCCTTTCCGTCAACACCAGCCAAAATCCAGCTGTTAATAGAAACTCCTCTTGACAGTCTGCAATGACCTTCTCCTTTGCACTCTCTGATCCATTGCTACATTTTCGTACCCTCCAACCCGTCAGTCACCCTTAACGTTTTTCTACCTTATTTCTACTTCTTTTCATTCTTTCACTAGCCTGACTTCTCTCACCCCACCTTTTGCTTGTTATTCTGTCCATGGCCTGACTGTTCTCTTAACTCTCCCTTTGCAGAACCTGTCTTATTGCCCCTCCAGCTTTCACTAAGGTGTCTCATTAGGCCCAATCTTCCCTTTTCATACCAACTGCACCTGTACTCAGTTTGTCCAGAGATTTGCACAAGGGTGTAAATTCTGTTATAATTCATGGGGTTTGTTTTTCATCTTCAAAATTAATCATTGAACTTGAAATTTGGAAACCAAGCTGTTGGTTCAGAGGAAAGATGTTACAGCTTCAGAGCAGAGCAAACAACAAACTTCCTACAAAGTCCGGATTTTTCTCCCACACATGATGGTACCTGTGACCCCAAGGCAGATCTTTTGAAACATTAATAAGATGTATGAGATGAAGGTGTCTCAAAGACACCAGATTTAGCCAAACTGAGAAAATGTGCCCCCATGTGTGTAACTAAAAGTCAGGAGCTCAGTTTTAAAAAGATTACCTTGCACTCAGTAGCAAGGGAATGAAGTCACTGAGCAAAGTCCAGCTTCAAAGGTATCAGAGATGACGTATAAAGATGCCAATTTGAAAGGGAAGCTGAAACATTTAGCTTATCTAAAGCACTATTTTTATAATAGCAGAACCATATTTAGGTAATGCATTCAGACATGGAATTAAGCTTTATTTACAGCGTTCTATTCATAATTGATAATTCTCCATTTCCTGCAGATCAGACTGATGAGGCATGTACTTAATTTTGAAATTACTTTTTAAGAGTTTGCATAAACTGGCATGGCTGCACAAGCTTGATATTCACTAGGAAGATCTAGGCTGCTATGTGTGGATAATAATTGAGTGTGGTGATATGGTAGGTAAGGGGGGACAGGCAACGTTTTACCATCGCATTGCTAATAGCATTTTGTCTGTCTGTAAGTTTTATTTTTACAGTTCTATGTTTATAATCTATCAAAAGTCTGTCCAGACAAAAGAAGCTAAGTAAACTTTCAGAGAGAAATGGAGAACTGATTTTTCTCTTTTACCTCACTGTTTACATTGCTGCTCTTCATCTCTTGAATCTGATGCAATTTTTTAAATAACAGCACACACGCCATTGCTTCCTTACTAAACCCAACTCTAACCCGAAGTCTTAATATCACAAATAGAACAAAAAGGGTAATTATCTTGAAGCATTTCTTCATAAAAATTTATACAGAGAAGACACAGAAACCTGAAAGATACTGGTTCCCAGATCACCAAAGTCTGAGGCTCACATCTGCACAGAATACAAAATGGAATCAGTTCTGCTGCAGGGGGTGGCTCTAGGGGATACCATGTACTGCTGCCATATTTTTGGGGCAAAAGCACAAGATTAATGCATGTAGTTATGTCAATGAGCCGACCGAGTTACGAGGAGCAGAAAGTGGGTGACAACGAGTAAAACCCCTTTCTGCTCCTTTCCCTTTCAGGCACTGGGGAGGAAGGGGGGTGGTTTTTTTAAGAACTGTATGTTTGCGGAGCAGGAAAGCTCAAAAAAGTAATTTGAGCCATTATAATTTCCTGTCATCACACACCTGTTGTTCAAAGCTGTAGCAAGCCCATAGCACCTGTTCATATACCTGTTTCTGGGCTGGCTGTTAAGGTCTGTTTAAACCTAAGAAGAAGATTAACTTTATGCCAAAAGATACGTGAAGGCAAATTAATTAAATATGACGAATGTAGCCTGATAAGTCTATTTGCATTTCAAATGTCTGGCTGGTATTTGTAGGCACATTTGTAAATTAACCACATGATTTTTCACCAATACAATCTTCCTTCCCACTGAGTGCTTTGGAGAACTCCAATTCTTTTTTAATTAAACTTTAGTAAAACCAAACAGCCCAATTTAAAGTTTGTCAATACCATCTCTCCTTTCAGGTAGTGCAGTTTTAGACAACACAGATACATCAGGTGTCGTAAGACAGAAACCTTGAATTAAGGTAATTTGTTTAAAGATCACAAACATTTATTTAGGGGCCCTTATTTAATCACAGAGCTCTGTTTCAGCAGCTATAAAGTACTTGGCAAGTTCTAAATTGAGGTAAAACATCTTTAAAGGAAAGGTCGATTTCTTGGAGCTTTAGAAAATGGCATAAAGTAGAAGAAGTTGGTATTGCTAATGGTAAAAAAGCAGTTGGATCCCAAAAATGTGACATTGCAGTGTTTTCTTATTCAGAATGAAAGTTATAGGAATGGCAGCGCTCGAATATAAGAGCTTCTCAGGTATTTCCAAACTGAACTGACTGTGTTCCTGTATACCACTGCTCTCAGATTACCACCAGCACCACTGAGAATGCTTTCAAAAATGACTTAATGTAAGGGGTGAAAATCAAACCCAGCCAGGGAAGACTTTCTCATTAACTTCAGGGGCCTTTAGATCAGGAGTAGAACACTGGTGCAGTGATCTTTAAGAAAAATGATTAAAGAATCCAAAAGAGAGAGGAACCTAAAAGAAGAAGCCCTAGTAAGGGGTAGATCTGAGATCTTTATTCAGCTTCTATCATGCTGTAAGAAGAATGGGATATCCACAGAAATCCATTCTTTTCCCCAAAATCAGTTCCCACTCATCCAATCATACACTTTGCTACACTTGTAGTAATTTTTACAAGTCCTTACTGCTCATACAAAGACTAAACATTTGCATTAATTTAGACTAATACTTGTGCAGAGAAAAGGGTTAAAGGATCCTAATGCACTATTTTTGTAAAGTTTTAAGTCATAAACATCCATTTTAAACATACTTCTGCCAGACTATAATCTAAACCCTGCAAGTTCACAGCTAACAGAAATTAAAGCTAGTATTCCTAGATCTAAAATGTAGAGAATTTGTTAATTTTATAGGCATTCTAACGTTTCATTGTACTATTCTCTAATTCTCCTGCTGGAGCTTCCATTCTGAGCTATATTATGAAGAGAAGCTGAGTAAAAGAGAAAAGGACTGCAAATGCTTTGAGGCATTTTCCCAGTATTTCTGTGTTTATCCACAATTTCTATGAGACTTAAATCTCTGGTAAAAGAGCAACCACCTAGTGCTATTGTACAAATGAGCAGATTCTAACTTTTGATATTGCAGGCAAGAAATCTTTCTCCCATCCTTTTCTGTTTTGTTGTTAAAAAAATTTCCAAGGAGTCATTAAAACTTGTCAGGCTGGCAAGGTATTACAAGAGGAGAGAGAAAACATGCTGTGCACATCACAGTCTGTTTCTCACCATCAGAAATGAGGGTCAGTTGGAATGAAAAGATCTATAAGCTCCAAGGAAAAATTTCAGTGGAAGTAAGTAAGGTGTTCTATCATTTTCACCCTTTTCTCTACATGCTTTGAGCCTCTGGGGGGAAAAAGGGTTTGAAGATGCTGTTTCAGAGTCAGTTTAATCAACTGCACAGTACCTGGGACTTCAAGAACTTACAGGTATCAGCTTTGGCTGGATTGATGGTATGAGCACAAATTGATAAAAACCCAGATCTAGAACAAGCAGGTCACATCATGTCACCCTCAATGAGATGCCAAATGTCAGGCCCATCACTGGAGACAAGAAGAAATATATGACCACATGCAATTCTCCTTTCCTGCTCTCCATGAGTTCTTTCAGTCCCACTGGCTCCAATCTCAGACACCACAGGCAGAGATGACCTGCACAGCCCATGAGTTTCACAGGCACTGCTGCTTTCAGCTGAGACCCTGTTGTCTTTCTGAGCCTCTCACCATGCCCTTCCCTGCTCTTTTCCTATCCCTCCAGCAGTATCTGTCATTCTCCCCAGGAGGAGGAAATGTCTTGCACCTTCCAAATTCATGCCATCCCCCACTGCAGCCCCACATTCACCCCTCTTAAGTAAAGGGAAGGAGAAGCAATCACTTTTTTCCCCATCATTTTTCTGGCTTAGACTTTTTCTTAGGTCAAAGAGAAGTGGAAATTCTTCCTATAAAGCAGCATTCACCCTGATGAGTGATAGTTGTTTGGGCAGCTTATTTCACAGCTTATTTAACCATAGATAGATCTGAGTCATTCTCCTAACACAACTAAATCACCCAGAGCCTGAAAAATGCCTAAAGCAACCAGAGCAATTACAGAAATACTAATCAGGGAGTACAGGCCAGATGAGATTCACCAGAGGTGTGTGGTACAGACTCTGTACTGAGGGTCTGGACCTGAGAAGATGTCTGACCTGGAAAACTATTCCAAGAGACAGCAGCACATGCTGGGTCCACCCAGAGCACAGGGCTTTACACTACGGATGGTTTTGAAAACAGCAACAGTACAAACATGGGGAAAATATGGACTTTTTAATAACTCTGCTTTATAGACAGAAGAAATAATAGTGCTGGTTTCTTCCAGCTGTCCACTAAGACAGCTGAGTTCATAAACAAAAAGTTCATAATCTAAGTGTAATAGATTTTGCTTCCTCAGGCAACACAGTGCTATGAAAGTGTTTAAAATGGACTTTTCTCTGTGTAATCAATAAAGCTTTCACAGAGAGATTGGTTCTGTTCCAAAGACTTTTTTAGCTGCTTGCACAGGACTCCCAAAGACCAAATAAGCCTTTTATCAATTTCTATTTTATAACTTTCTCCCATTTTTTTTATAATCCCTCCTCAAAGTACACTGAGTTTATTGGTGAAAGATTTATTTAAATCATAATCTAAAAAAACCATTTCAGCTTATAGTTTGTAACTCAAATTTTCACTATATGCAACTGAAGGTTTACTGACAGAAAAAATATATGTGTTTTATGGTGTATTTCATGATATCCTCATTTAAAAACGCGTGCAGGGATTATTCTTCAGGTAAAGCCTTACAGCAACGTCCAATATAAGTAGAATTTAAAATGTATCCCATAATGACATGTATTTTCAAAGAGGACATGTGAAAGTATCAGATTTTCCCTCTGAGAGCAAGACAGGTCAGCCTGTTTCAAGCTTGCACTGGATAGTTAAAGCATATTTAGCCTGTACCTGACTAAAATACAAATTCACAGTGCCACAAGCAAGTCATTTTGCTCTTCATCTTGAATAATACAAGGCAATAGTACAGAGCCTGGCCAGTATGTCCAGGATCAGCATACCTTTCAAACTCCTAACTGCCACTGAGGTGTTTGGGTCATTCTTTTTAACTTTAGATTTCCATCAAAAACTGGAGGTTTAAATTGGTAACATTACCAAAATCAGAATATTTGCATTCTTATCAAAATATATTGATCTATATAGTTTTTTTGGTATTTATTATAAAATATTATCTTTTACTGTAATCGAAAGGCAAAATTTTTACTTGGCATACCACACCTAAAATTATAAAACCTTAATTTGGGCTTATATATATAAAATATATAAGTTAAAAATATAATTTCTGATAAAGAATTTTAATTACTTTTTTGGCATATATTTCAGAATAATTCATCTGATTTTATATGATTCCCCCTGGTTTCTCTTGCCACTGCAGAGGTCAAAACTCCACTGTGCTACATGTCTGCATACAACAGAACAAAGCCCAACTCTCAAACCCCCTGTACTTGCCCATTTTTCTTGTCCACATGCACTTTCTTCCACACTAAAATCAAGCTGCTATGCAGAGGGTTTGCTCTCAAGAATTCTCTTCCTCTGCTGAAATCATTATGCTGAATTTCACCTAGAGAAAATGGCCCAACAGAGAATTTAGTGGATGCCTTACCCCTCATTCCACAATGCTGATAAAGGCCATAAAAAGCTGACTTCACCACTTTTAATGAAAAGTAGTGGAAGTTTGACAGCGTTAGGACTAGTTAAGGTTTTAATGTAACATTTGGCTTCCCTCATATGCCAGATACTTTCTCTAATAGAATTACAGCAACAGAGACACTGAGCATTCATTTTTATACACTATGCGGTCTCATTTCAGGAACTGAAAACTTGTCTGGATGTGAAGGAAAAATAAGTGCCTTGAGGCTCAATCCAGCAGGTGCTAAATGCCCACAACTCTCAGAGAAATCATCTACCTGCTGAAATTTTAACCTGCTTTTATCCTTCGTTTGACTTCTCTCGCATAAGGAGCTTGCAGAAATGAGTCATAAGGAATGATACCAGATTGTTTGCAGGTGGAAGCTACTATGGGATAAATTAGGGAGGAAATTTCAGGTCTAATGGTTGTTCTCCACTACCCCCATATGAGGCCACATTTAGTCCATACAAAAATATTCCTGGCGTGGAAATTGCAGTGCCCACAGGGGAGCTACTGCAGAATTGCTGTTCTGCGTTATTCTAAAAAACAAGTGTAAGAATCTTGCACACAGTGGGAACTGGGGCTGCTCAGTGTGTTTTACAGCTGGATCTGTGTAATTACATCATATTATAGATAATGTCTTTCTTTAACATGTTTAATCTCAAAGTATGTGTTAGGGGTTTTTTCATTAATGACAGTCTATGACTGGTTATCTTATATCTCTGGTCTGATATTTTTTACTGTGAGCTTTGCCTGTCTTACAGCCTTGCCCTGCCAAGCACATACTCTACCACTTTGAACTCTAAGGATCTCAGAAAAGACTGATTTTTTTTTTTCTCTGATCTGTGGAGGAATTACTAAAATTGTATATAATTTGCTCTAAGAGGTAAGAGAACTTGAAGAGCTTTAATATTACAATCTTTTTCCTCTGGGAAAATGTGAAGGTTGGTAAATGTGGTCACAGAAAACTGACCATCACATCCTTAGAACTTACATATTAAGACGGCAAAATATTTGGTAGTGAAAAAGCAAAATGGTCTAGAGTAGCAGTTTCAATGTATTTCAAGTATTGATTTCAAAATCCATTTCAACACTCAGGAGGTGGTATCTGTAGCTGACATCCTGGTAGCACACTTTTGCACCCTACCAGAAAGTGCCTACTGTCCCTTCTGTTTCAAATGTCACCATTACTGTGCTCATATTCCCTGAATTAACAGCAATAGCACTATGATCTTCTGCAGTATGTCAGAATGGTTAAAATGCAGCACTTGTGGTTGTGTTATCCATGACAATCAAGTTACTGCAGATTCATTAAACAACGGTGAAAAAAACACCTTTGGAGTGCCAATCTGCCATAAAAAACTGTAACTAATCTACATTGATGGACCAAGACTCACTAGTTCCGTACATATACAAGTGAATGGATAAGAACTTACTCTTATTATGTTGATTTAGCATCCAGTTACTTGCATTCCTGCACTTACCCACTTCCCTATTGCCAGGCCACAGCTTTCCTGAGCAGATCTCTCTTTTCAGTCACAAGCACTTGCTAAACTTATTTCTGTGAAGCATTTTTTCACCTCAGTACAACTGTCTTGCAACTTGCCTGCTAGTTGACCTAATCTAGTTGTGCCTTTTTTTTCTGGAGTCTCTTATCTGAACTCTATTTAAAAAAAAAACCTCCTTTGCACAAAATGGCAGCCGTTTCCCCAAACACAAAATGGTGGCCATTCCACAAAGTGCCAGCTGTTCTACAAAATGGCGGCCGTTTCCCCAAACACAAAATGGTGACCATTTCACAAAGTGGCAGCTGTTCCACAAAATGGCGGCCGTTTCCCCAAACACAAAATGGTGGTCATTCCACAAAATGGCAGCCACTTCCCCAAACACAAAATGGCGGCCATTTCCCCAAACACAAAATGGTGGCCTTTGCACAAAATGGCAGCTGTTCTACAAAATGGCAGCGGCTTCCCCAAACACAAAATGGTGGCTGTTCTACAAAATGGCGGCCATTTTCTTGCTTAATGCCCTGCCTGCAGTTTCCCCAGACACAAAACTTCAGTTTTCTGCATCCGCTTACAACAACCTTGTCACTGCTTCTGGCACTCTGAATAAACAGCTCACTTTGGTGAGGACCTTGAAACCACACCTCCAGTGAGACATTGAGAATGTATTTTATTTACCATTTTTAAAACTCTGCTTTAATCTGTAACATGTTCTCTGCATATTCCCTGCCACACAGACTCACTTTGTTCCACTCTTCCATTGCCTAATGCATCTTAGATGTATTTTTCTAGATATATATTTTTACAGTCCAAAAAATTGCAGTGCTAGTGAATGTTGAACCCCAAGCAAACACTTATGAGAAATGTGGCTCAAGGAACACTCCTACAGACATGGTTATTATATGTTAAATCATAAACTTCCTGAGAATCAAATATAAGATGCTCACACTGAAAAGGGACAAATGCTATGCTTGATTATATTAACAGTAAGAGCATGTGTCAAACCAGCACAATAATCCTGCTCGGGCTTCAGCAGCAGGACTGATTGGATTCAGTTTGGGACATGATATTTTAAAAAGACAAATTGAAAACCGCGAAGATGAGAACAACAAAGATGACAAAAATGGCTTAGAAAATATGATTCAGGAGGGTTTAAGCTTTGCATTTTTTCACATGCATAAAGAAAATTGAACTTGAGAAATATCCCTGAAAGAAAGATGGAGTGAAAAAAAATGGCAGTTTCCTCCAATGCTAAAATTGCTGTGTTTATCACTTTCTGTTTAATAATTTGACAGAAGAAAAGAAAAATGAACAAGAAGAAAAGTGAGGTTATCTTCCCATTTGTTATGACACAACATCATATAAAGGTGTCATAACTATGGGATGTGAAGAAGTACACACTAAAGGAGATCTGAATGCTTGACTATTTTCATGGGCATGCTGTGGGGAGATCTCTATATTCTGTGGTTGTAAGGGAGCACCTATTCACTAATTAATTACCTACCCTCCCTATACAGCTAAATACAGGGCTGAATAAAGGTCTTGTGTTTCCTGAAAGGGCACTATTTCTTTTCTAGTATTTTCAAGTTCTTGCATAATGATCAACATTATGATTAACATTTTAAAGAAAAATAACTTCCCTCACAAAATAAAAAATAAAGCCAGAACACTTTTTTTCCCCTTCCCTCCTTTCCCTACAAATATTTCCCAGAAGAAAAATAAAATTAAAAAAAAACCGTATCCAGTACTATCAAAATTAGACCCTGAATGTTTCATCTTGTAGTAAAGAACTGAAAACAGCATGAACAACCAAGGTCAGTCGTTCTGGTCAAGATGGAATGAGCTCTTCTGCTCTGGCACCCCAGGGACCATTTGCAGGTGATGTTTAACAGAGCTAGTGAGGAATTCAGGCTGTGAGGTCTCCACGGTCCCGCTCCCTGCAGGAAAATTAATTGCAGTGGGGAGGAGTGATAACAGCAGCAGCTCACTCAGAAGCTGGATTTCTGGAGCAGGTTTAGTGCCGAGGGCACTTTCAGGGGTTTCAGCTCCCAAACTTCATATGTTTCTAGTAAATGTCCGTAAAATGGGATTTTTCAGAGACTGGTGACTTGATAGGCAAATTTCATAAAGATAGAGAAAACTCATCCCAGGCAAAAGATTGTTCCTCTGATCCTAAACCTCTGCTCCACCATACAGAGGATATGAGACCATTTGGATTAAATGGTTATATGATTTTATTAGCATGGGTAATAAGAATTTTTCCTTAATTCAGAAAATGGCTATTTTAGCTGAAATAGCAGGAAAAAGATATCTCAAAGGGGACAGTTTGTATATGGTAGAGAGAAGGAGAAAAGGTCACATGCATTTTAAAGCTACAAAGGACCTGAAAATAAGGTCTTACGGTAAAAAGTGATAGAGGACTGTACCAATAAGGAGCACTAAAAACTCTTCCATTCCTATTTATGGAATACCAATTACCTGAGGTAAATATAACCACTTAGAGACTTTTCAGGCTTAAAGGCCGAAAGGAAGCAGTCTAAACTGAGTGGAAATCTAACTTCAGGTTAGAAAATATTGACCCAAAGTTAGAAATATTCACTACTGGGTTTTGGCGAGGGTTGTTTGGGGTGTTTTTTTTTTTTTTTTTTCCTTTAAAGGAAAAAAGAAATCAAATAATTATTTTTCAGGTTTTCTGCTCTGGACAGCTTTTTTTTTTTTTTTTTTAGAAATACATGTATGCAAGACTAATTTATGCATTTAGAATAAATGTCATTTAAATTTGGATTTTCATATTACGTGTGAGAGGTTTTCAGACCAGGGAAAAGAAATCCATCCCTAATTCTGTACGCACACGTTGTCCCCTCTTCACTCAGCTTCCCCCACGCTGACACTTGTGTGATGCTCCCTTATTTACCTTCGGCTACCAGAGGGGACAAGAACATTATGGACTGCAAATGCTCAGACTAACAGCAGCAACAGATGTTTATTGCTTCTGAGGAGCCTACTCCCCCAGCACTAAATTAAGTGGTTTAAAATAAACAGATAATAAAGCAGGAATGGCACGCCATAGATCTGTCATACGTAAAACAATGTAACCACCTGGTAATTCCTGTGTGTTTATTCAGCGCTGGCACTGTAAACAACCTGATGGGGAATGTTTGTATTCATAATATCCAAGAGCAGACAAGTAGCTCTAATGCATCACAGAGTTTAATGAATAAATGCCTGACTGCAGGGCCTGAAAATGAGTCTCAGAAGATGAAAAGCTTAATTTTTAAGTCGCTACTCGTAAAAGGTTAAATATATATAGTAAGAAAATCTAAACCAGGAAATTGACAATTACTTAGCAAAATATAAAATCTTTTAGATGCTCTGTAACTTCAGACTGGGACAATTTTTGGAATTATTTCACTGCTCTCTTTTGAAGACTGCTGCAAACTTTGCCCTGTTTAATGATTAGAAATCCACTTCTAATTTTTAAAGTAGATTTATCTATGGCTCATTGAAACGTATTCGTATGTGTCTTCTGCCTCTAGTATCCACCCTTCTGATGGACTTTTATTATATATATAATATTGTGTGTCAGTCTCCCCCATGTCTAAGCCTGTCAACATATTTTACGTTCCCTTTTATGCCCTCTGCATCTCCCCAGCCCCACCTTTCCTCTATGGGGCCCTCAGACTGTGTATGGCTCCCCAAGTGAGATCCCATCCACCTAGGGCAACAGTATGAATATTTTTCTGTTGGAATTACCTTGCTGGACACATTCGACAACCACATCTGCCTTTTCTTCATTGTTGCGTCTTGTTGGCCTCCCATACCCCTTCTGGTATTTGTAGCAGGTCCTTCTCCTTCTCTATCATTTCCTCCAGATCATCTGTTCAGTTTCTCATCTAAATTCTTGTTACCTGTCAACAAGAAAATATTTTCTAGTTTTATAAATGCCATTATTTCAGTTTCGAAGATATTTCAGTTCTCTGTGAATGAAATCCCAATTTTCTGTTTGATTAACCATGCCTTTGATTTTATTCCCATTTTATACACTATTTATTTATTAGATTAAAATATACTTGAAAACTTGTTTTAATAATCTTTGCAAAATCTAACTTTAACTTTTGTCAAACCTGTTTTTACCCCTGTGTTTGTTGATCTCCACACTATAACTGTTTCCTTCACCAATCCATTCTTTCTACTCTTTGGGGAGTCTTCTTCTTCTTGAATCCTACACTCCTCCAGAAACGATCATCTCATTATTTTTAGAGCTCTTTGAACATTTCCCCTCCCCTTTCCCACACTTTTTATATACATTTGTAATAGATTTTCCTCTTTTGACTCAAAGAAATTCCGGTCTTTCCCCATTTATATCCGCCCAATTGACTTCACACTAAGAGCTCCTGTGAACCAAAATATGTCCTGTTAAAGCTGACAACTTCAATCACAGTTATGCTCTTGCCCATAATTCTTCTCACTTAAAATGAGCCAACTCATACTTAGTCAGGATTCTGTATACTTTTATCTCTCCCATTTTCTTGAGCCATGTAAAACCTTTGACACCCCTGTTACAGATGTTATTTCATCATTTTACTTTTTTTCCAGTGGTATAATACTGTATATTTTAATGAATTGACTAAGAGCCTCCATTTTGTTCCATAGGGCCCTTGAATGAAAAAGCAGCCTCTTATTCCTGCTGACATCGCTGGGACTATTTATCCGACTGCCATTCTCATTATTAAGAATTTGTGCTGTTTCCACGTTGCTCCTTCTCCCATCCAGTAATATTTCATTTTCTATTGTCATCAAGGGATACAGAACCTAAGAAAAACTTTCCACAATCACCAGCCTTTATATCCTGAATATCCTGTCAGTCACAAGCCTCCAAACATGGCCTGTACCTCTCAGCCCATATGGAAGGACAGATCACTTCTCTAGTGCTTCTTCCCACAGCCCAATTAGCTTTCTCCGTGTTTTTATGCATTTCCACAAGCACTAAATGTTTCTTATTGAAATTTCCAAAAAATAAGAACAAAAATAGTCAAAAATAGTGTTCATTTAAAAGCTAATTCCACTTAGTTCTTGTCACAACACAAGCACTATAAAGAGAAAACAGAGATAAAATTAATACAACACATGAAAGTAATTTTATTTCTCTTGGTTTAGTTTGTAGCTGAAAAATAATTTTATCCATGAAAGAAAAAAAAAAGATTTGGTTTTCACTAGGATTTGGAAAGCCAGTGAGAAGAGAAAAAGTTATCGGCAAGAAAACAAAACTCTACTACAATAAGACAATTCCAACAGCCTTTCCTGTGAATCCAGTGATCTGTTTACCTAATTACTGCATTATCAGGGAAACAATGCTGCTAGGTTCCTTTACCACTGAATTCAACTTACACTGACTCTTTTCTTAGTGATGTTGATAATAGAGTCTGGTCTGATTGCTCATTAATACCTTACTCTTCCCCTTTAAGGACAACAGAAAGATAATTTTTTAAAATTTTCTACAAGTCAATCCAGACGAAATCCAGACTATTTTTACACAAGTGTTAAACACACGCAAAGAAAAATTCTGCCAGTGCTAGGTACTGTATTTTCATGTACACATGGGTGAAGAGAATCAAATGAGATTAGAACAGCAACAGCTGGAAAATATCCAAAGATTTGCTTTCCTCCTTGGTGTACTCATGGGTTTGAACTGTGTGTACTGGTATTTTTCTCTGTTACTATTTCTTTCCTTATTTGTTACTCAGCTTCTTTTTCATTCCCGTGTGCTGTCCCTGAGCTCTGTTACAAATGCCTGGTCTAATGTTCATCTTTGCATTATTCAGCTCTACTGATTATTTCCATCTCGAGATACACAAAATATACAAAACTGACCAAAGAAGCAAACAGGAGGAAACAGGAGACAGGGTAGAACCTCAGGCTCTTGAAAGAACACGCACGATTTGATGGAACTCTGTTCTCCTACTCCTGATGCACTTCTTCAGATAAAAAAACTGGAATTGCACACCTTGTTCTAGATGTGGACATGTGTTTTCATATTCTTGATTCCTTTCCTAATAGCCTTTAGTGTTTGATTTTCGTTTTTACCTTATTCGGTGAGTGTGATTAAAGGAAGCAAAAATCAAAGTACAGTGAAGGCATTTGTAATGGAACATTTCAGAGAAGTAGAAAGCATTCATTTCAAAATTTAATTCCTTAATCAAAATTCAAGACTCTAGAGCTGTCAGCAGCCAGGAATGTTTTTGAAATGGATGACAAGATGGTATACTATCAACAGATACTCTCATATATTGCAAAAATAAGGATAATTTATTTCAGAGTGGCACAGCCAGCAGACTGAGGAAAGTTATTATATACTCAAGGCAAAATAAGCCAAGTGTGCTTTACTTGCTTGTTTTCCATTTGGCAGATTTTAAATTCTTTTGACAACAGCAGAGAAGCTGAGAATAGAACTCAATTTGGGAAGCTGATTGGAGCATTATTTACAAGCAAAAGAATAATGTTAACTGGTTATCTATGTATTATGCCATAAATTTTTCAACCTAATTGTGATACCTACTTCAAGAAAAATACTAAAAGAAGGCAGAGCTTGTTTGGTTTAGCTTTAAAATCTTCCATGTCCCATGGATAATGACCGATGCTGTTTCCATGGAGAACAGTCCAGAACTTTCCTCTGTGGTAGCTTCCTGTATAAAGTACAAATTTTAAGCCAGCAGTGTGCTTTTAGGGATTTAAGCCTAATACTGCTTCATAGATTAAATAAGAAAATAGCATGAATTTCTGTCATTCAAATGAATGTGAATAGGTAATATCTTTGTACAGATCCTGGTAAATTTTCTAGCAGATTAAAATAATTTGACTGCAAAAACCTTTAAAATTAACCTAGTTGCTTCTGCATTAGTGAAAGAATTTTCCCTCCAATGCAGTTGTTTTCATCAAATTCTTAGCTGCATAAGTGAAGAAAAACATTTTCCAATAGCGAATGAGAGCTCTGCTGCCAAGAAATCTCACTCAATTTGACTGAAAAGAATATTTTCTAAAAATGTACACTTTATTTTTCCTACAAATATCTATATTTTTCACTGGCTCTAATGGTATCTTTTTTGCTCCTTTGACAATTTTTTGCTACTTTGAGGTCAGAAGATTCCAAGCCTTGGAAACTGTGCAGCTCAGGCTTTAGTTTCTTAAGACAACCTACTTTAGATGTAAAAAATACCCACAGCTGATGGACTTTGCCTGCTGCTTCTTAGCTTGTTTTGTACAAAACCACAGTTAGAAACTGTAACTTCATTCCAGGCAATGGAAACTTTTCATCTCTACCAATAGGGCCAAGATTCCACCTACACATTTTCACTTAACAGACATTCTGTAGAGTCCTCCAAATAAACCCAATTACGTTCTACACATGCAACACGCCAGGACAGAATAGTTAAAAATTAGAATGACCACTTTCACACCTAAAAAGCACAAAAAAGCTGGTACAAAGCCTTACTGCTGCAAAAGTCACGTCCCTGATGCAAAAGAACAGCTGATGCTCTGTCCTAAAATTGATTGTGGGACTTAATCATCACCAAAGAGCTCTACTGGATTTAGGTGAACGCACTAAGCCACAAATATTTTGCCTAATACCATTCCCATTATGGAACTTCAATGTAGCAAAGAGAGGGAATTTCAGGGTAGGTTTTAAAAAAGAAAGATTAAAAATTTGACACACAAGGAGTGGGCAACCACTTCAAATCCAGAGGGAAAATTGCTGACCACCCTTTTAAAAAAAGCCCCTAGACAGTACCAAAAAATGCACTAACTTTTCTCAGGATATAGATGGCAGCACAAACACTGTGTGTTGGGGCAGGAAGAGGAATGTTTTTGAAGAGAGTTTGGGAAACACAGCTGGAATTGTTTGCTGGAGCTTGCCAGCTTAGCCAGGGGTAGGAAAATGGGCTATTTTTTCTGAAGTTCACTGACTGTGCAAACTCTGAGCTTGATAACATTGCCCATTTCTCTTGCTTTATGCACATTGATTTCCAATCCACAAAGCTTTGGATGTTCCCATTTGTCTTCCAAGGGGAAATCTATCAGAAACATTGTTGTCCTCTCCTTTGAGGGAAAGGAAGAAGGAAGGAAGATCAACAAATACCTTTTTTCCCCTGTCCTTTACCACTGCAAGTTGGGCAAGAGCAAATTAGAGAAACTCCTGCTCATTATGGAAAGGAAGGTGTGACATTGCTGAAGTTGGCTGAGAGTGGTTTCTTTGGGGTTTTTTAATTGAGAGAAATGTGCAGTTCGTTGCAGAGTTCACTGATTTCAGTGGAAAAGGTGACAATGGAAGAATGAAAGAAAAATTACAAAAAAAGAAAGAAAAGTGGTAAGAGCAAAAGAGGCACAAAAAGAGAAATTGGAAGCGTAGAAAAGGCTAAATGTAAGGAAAAAATACATCTTTCTCCTTAAGCTGATTGCTTTGGCCTAGTTATATTCTGATATAATCTCACTGGTTACATAAATTTATACTTCAGCATAACTGTAACCAGACAAATGACATATCATTTTTATTTATATTTCTGGGGTGATTTATCTTAATTGGGGTTTATCCCCCCTACTGCCTTCAATAGTCCCTTGCTGACATTAAGGAACAGTGAGCATAAGGCACACATTGCTTCCTAAATCCACAAATAAGTAAAGGTAGTAATAAATTTGTCCCCATAATTAAACAAAGGACTGACAAAATGACCTTTAGAGACTCCATTACTATTGACAAACATGAGAGGCTTCATTACCCACAACATCATTAAAAATGTTACTCTGACTAGAGAGTAGCAATCCCAACAAACTTCTGTTAATACTTCTCTTTTTTGATAATATCTTTAAAAATGTTTCTTCTTACAGCACTCATAGAATGAATCACTCTCACATTTCAAGATGAAAATAAGTCTCTCTCTGAGTACCTGAGGCCCACAGCTTGTAATGTTGGGTTTTCTTAGGAGACAAACTCCATTTATGTGAGCAAATGAAGAGAGCTGCCTGTCTATAATGGTAGAAAATCATACCTTTTGTTTCCTTTGGCTCTAGCAGGCAACACAAGGCTGAAAAAGATGAATTTACCACTGGAGAATCACATCTGTGAATGCAGCAAGCAGAAGCACCACATGGCAATGAGCACATCTTACACATTCCAGGCTGAACTCATCCAGACATCACGAGGAAAATCCAGAGGAGACCATAGAATGATTCTTAGTCCTTTGCTCAGGAAGCATAGATTTGTTTTCATTTCTGAGGAGAAGAATATACGTTTCTCCGTCAAACAGGGACCAGAAATACAAATGGGTGAAAACCAAAGTGTAAATTCAAAATAATGGCAGTGGCTCTGATAAAACCTTAACAGACAGTATAAAGCCCATGAACAGATAAACTTTAACATGTAAGTATCCAAATTATTTCAGGAGAACTCTTCACAACTTGTTGCACGAATCTTTAAATACATTTTAAGGTGAAAACACAGAAAATTGCCTGAAAAGCACAAAGAATTTTTTTTACAGCCATTAACAGCCATTTAAACTGTAATCTGATAGTTAAAGCAACAGTGAACAAATAGGATTCTTAAAGCTAAAAAAATCAGGGCTCAACTGAAACTAATGAGGGTATCACTGAGATCAGAGTTCAGAGCAGTAGTTTATAAAATACTAAAATATATTAATTTCAAACATACTGCAGAGTCTAGATTGTCTTCTTTCATACTTGCATTAAAATCTTCTATCAAATACTTCGCCAGACGATGCCACCAGGGCTAAAATATTCAACAGGAAAGACAAGGAAGGGAGTAAGGTTTAGAGTAAACATGGAGCTCTGAGTGACTGTTTTCCCAGCTATGCCTGTGTTCTCTTCTACCTCTATGTTACCATCAACTAATGCTTGAATCAAGTTAACTGGGTCTGAATCATCTGGCCCACAGGTCTTACAGTGTAATTTTGACAGAGAGTTTTAAGAAAATTCCAATTACTCTGAAACTCTTCAGGAAAGTATCTTCATTTAAATATAGCAAACATATTTCTGCTACCAGCCTGCGGAACATAATGATTAATTCTTTCAAGTTTTCAGTGAGCACCATCTGGCCATCGTGATTGTTGCTATTTTACTTATCAACGTGTTTTAGCAACTTTTCTCCTGACAATTTGGGCTTTGACAGCGTCTCTCTGCCTGAGAACACGGGGTACTTGGTATTCTCACCACGCTTGTGTTACCCATGGCAAGTGCTGGATACTGTCGAGCAAGATGGGGAATGTACCAGCCAGGTTTGTGTGGGGAAACAACTTCAGATGGTGCTTTCTCCAAAGGAAGGGGGATTCTTCACATCCAGCAGTGGAGTGCTCTTCCTAGAGGTGTCGGGGTACCCACTGAACGAGTCTGGGAAGGCATTTGCTCCTCAGCGAATAAAACTTGCGCTGAAAGCAAAACCAGAAAAGCTTTGGAACAGATGGGAACCCCCATGGCAGAGCAGTCATTTAAGCTCAGGAGATCCCTAAGTTTGAGAAACAATAAGAGGAGTGTGAGAAATTAGTTTTTAGGAAGAGAGGTGACCAATCTGAAATAGGTGAGGAAAGAGGAAGCAAGGTGTGAAGCTGCAGAAAAATGTCCAATTAAAACAAGTAAACTTGCAGTTGATTATAGTTACAAGCTAAAGAAAACCCCCAAAACCGTATGCAAATTGTTCTGAGGCCACTTCAGGGTTTTTTGGACAACACTAAATCAGGTCCGTTCCTGGTAATTCCTTTTGAAATCTTCAGCTCATTCAAAACAGTGACTTTTACACACTCCTAATCACACCTATGGATTCACAAATATTAAACACAATCAATTACAAAAAGGATTTTCAATCAATAGGTAGAGAAAGGGAACACTTCTCCACTAAGGCATCAAACACCTTTGCTGTGAAAGTTGACTTTATTATAGTGCACTGTATATTTTGCCTTGAGCTGGATGATGAATATCAGGTATTTTAGGGAACTAAGACCAAAAAGAGTTAATGCATGATGAAATTTAGGAAGAAACATGCCTTCAAATGTCATTGTTCAGAAAACATCATTGGTTGGGTGAGAATTTGTATATCACTTGCTTGAAAAAGTTTTTGCAAAAGAAATAATACATATGCACTTGATTTTTCATATTTGCATGATGATCATTAAGCAGAGCAGCATAGAATCCTCACTGTAATCCATGATATGGTACAGAGGGAATCATTGCATGCTGCTATGTTTAACTTTTTTTGTACTTAAATCTCTACTAATATTTCAACTAATATTTAGCAGCAAGAGTCTGTGTCTACTAAAAGATAATGTTTTAAATTACATATTTCCAGGAAAAATTCCATACTACCAATCACCACCTACTGTTACCAAGCAACTTGCCATCAACAGGGAGAATCAGAAGAACACGTGAAGAACAGTCTAGAAAACAGGGAATAAGGGCTTGGTTCAAACCTCTCAAGGAATCTACTTTTTCAGCATCATCAGAAAAACTTCACAGTTTTTCTGAGGCACCATCTTAAAAGTGCTGTGAAATAAAAGCTGCTCTTAAGCCTGTTACAAGACTTCATTAATCTTTTGTTGTTTGTATGATCAGTTTGGAAGCAGAACAATTCCTCCACTATCCATAATCCTGCAGTATTAAAGGAGCATGAGCCTCTTGTGGAGGACAAATCATAAAGATGTATTGACAAAAAGCAGATTAGATTTTTTGTTTTCTTTTAAATTTATCCGAGCTTTGTGTCAGAACTGAATTTCATCAGATTTTGAGTGAAGCAAGTCAAGGTGGTTCAAACCAGGTAGGGTCAAATTTCTTTCTCAGCAGTAGCATCTAGTAGGGTTTGTAATGTGAGCATGTCTGAGTGGAACAACTTTTTTGCTTTCCTTTTTAATGAAACAAGTAAAAAAATAAAAATAACACATGGTTATGATTTAAAATGGGAATGCCAGGATACTCATTTAAATGCATTTGGGACCTCAGTGCTTAATAGCTTTCGGGTGTGACCTGTAGGAAGAGAATATTTCTCTGCAATAAACCCATAAAAATTATAACTTTTTAAAGTTCTGATTAGAAAAACAAAATCACATTTTAACTCCCTGAAAACAACGGCTTTTTGGTTTTTTTTCTTCTCCTGGAAAAAGAGAATTGAAACCGAGTAAGAAAAATAAACAACGTTTACATCTACATTATTGCTTTAATATACTGAGCCTTTGTTAAGTTTAAGCCTATTCCTTTAATAATCGCTAGAAAAACAATTCTCCACCTAGAAGCCAAACTGCAGAGAAGGAACAACAAACAAATTTGCACCTCTGTCATCAGACAATCCTGTGAAATTAATTTTCATACCAATTTGGCAGTTCTTTCCTTCAGTCCTTACTCAAACCACTTCTCTGCTAACATGAACAGCTCAGCCTGATAAGGCCTGCAAGAGTTTACCTCTTCTGCCTGCACACAACTTCTAGAAAACAAAGATAATAACTTTTAAAGTCAAATCACTGATTCTGATAGCACGTTCCTTGCATCAAATACAGATGTTACAAAGGAGACTTGGTAAGAACATATATTTAAAACACAAAAGGCTAAGGATTTAAAAGATACATATACCAGATATTGAAATATCACATATATTCAAAGGCCAATGAAACAAAGTGCTTAAAAAGCCTAATGTAATCCCAGACTTTAACTGCACAGGCACCTTCCAAGCCTTTCATATGGGAATTCACAGGCTGCCTCTTTGCCAGGCTCTCTGTTTCAGATACAGGAGATATTTCCCCATCTCCCCACCACTCCACAGACAAAAATTTTTGGATAGTAACACCTTCAATATGTAGGAAGAAGTTTAACAGGAGTATGGTGGGATAGATGAGGCAAGAATTTAGTCTACCCTAATTAAGAATGAAGCCCTAAATATACTACAGCCACTATGCTTTTTTCCTGTGTCTTAGCTGCAAATTAATTTCCTCGGCCAAGGCTCATTTCTAATCTTTGGGCTATAGCAGAATCTGGTTTTAATGAATGCCTGGAATAAGCAGTTGTCTTGTATTTTCAGAATTTTAACTATTTGACTTTCCTTTGGTTTAGAAGTCTGAAATCACACACATCTCCCTCTCAGGGCTGCCTGAGGATTAACAAAAATCAACTTCAATCATCCTCATGCTGATTTTTCCCAAAACATATTAGGAACTAAAACCACAACTGTGTAGATGATACAAATTATCCAGGATTCCAGTCCTGAGCAAAAGCACATCCTGTGGTTCGTGTAAAGGAATTTAGAAGATAATTGCTATCCTATTTCTCACTCTACATTGAACTTTCAACTGCTTGAACATAATCAGCCTGATTGTTCTTGAGCATTCAGTCGAGTAGAAAATTAACTGCTTGCAAACAATCTGCCCCAAACTCTGGACACTGGTATAGCCACAGATTGCAAACACTATTTAATAACACAACTTTCCCTCAATTTCATTTCTGTTCTTCAAAAAACACTACAAACTGCTTAAAAAAAATCCCTTGCTTCTCTGCTTCAGTCATAGTTTAAGTACAATGATCCTATATTATGATCCTTGTATTATGAATGAGGAGGAAAAAAAGACCTAGTAAATACATTACAAGTCTTAAGGAAGGATATGTATATTTATATACCCAGTTTCCCATCCTTTAAGGCTGTCTTAACAATGAGTTATGATGAAAAAGCAATACATATTCAATTGTATATATGAGAAATAAAGTCTCAGGGCGATTAACAGACTTGTCTGTTAATAACACAGTAAATATTTCAGTAACATCACTACAATAATCCAAATCTTCGACTGCTAAAGCTGTTTCCTATTAACTTCATTTAACCTTTCTGAACATCTTTCCTCATCCACTTACCCTCTCTGTTTCTAGCTGAAGATATAATAAGGTCCAGAGGCTTCCTGCTTTTGAGGAGGGTTCATCTTATTTCCTTAATTGTTAAGTGGAAAGGTAGTATTTCAACAAAGGCAATTTCAACACGTTCTCAGAATATCTTGCTCTGGGGTTTCCAGGGTTTTGGTTGGTTGGTTTTGGGCTTTGTTTGTTTTTGTTTGTATGGCTTTTTTAGGGGAGAGGTGTTTATTTTTCTAATGGACACCTTCCATAACCTATGCAGGGGGAAAAAGAAAAAAGAACATGCTTGGAGAAAAGGCTGGCATCCTGCTGCACAAGAGTTATTCTAGATGTCTTATGGCCTTGTTTTCCAGCTACCCAGCCACGTTGTAGCTGGAATGCCTCCTGATGACTTAGAGCAACTAGATATAAATACATACAAAGCCAGATGCCCAGGATGACAGAAGTTTTAAAGGCAACCAGCTGGGAAATTGTTTTGAAAGGCAGGGAGGATAAAAAAACCACAACAAGAAGTTAAGTTTTCTTTGGCCTGCTAAAGCATTAGGGCTGCAGTGAGGAGATTAATAACTGGCCTCACTAGGTGATAACTTTTCTGGCTCAGTCTAAGACGAGGTCCTTCCCTCTATGCCACATGTCCTTTTCTTGGAGCTTGGAATGAAAATTATGTTTTGTGCTTTGTGTCCCAAATGAAGAGGAATTTTCAACACGAACCTGTCAGCAACTAATGGGAAACTGAAGATGCTGTGTTAATTCAAGCAGATAATCCCACTTCCCTTTATATGTCAGACTAGCAATTTGAGAAGTTTTATCACTGAAATTCACAGAAAATCCATTAAGAGAGGCCTAAAGCAGACTGGAGTTACCACAGTGCCTCTTTACATTACCTGAGAAGGTAACAAACGTCAAGAGACAGACGATGTCAGTCCCAGGAAACTAGCTCTGCTTGCCTGGGTAAAGTTCACTGAAGGAAATAAAGACCAATACTAAGAAGTGGAGGACTGAGGTAACATGATTTTGTTAGCCAGTTGGTTCAGCATTGAATCATATAAATAACTGGCAATGATTTATAGATTTCTAGTAATTTTGGCTACTTGGATGCCCAATCAGAGATAAAAGAATACAAAATTAACACAATCAAAACTTTATCTTAATAACTTACCATACCCTGTGTGGATAAACTTCTTAAAATAAATCTCTTCATGTGGTGCAAGAGCAAGGCACCAGTTACAAGAACGGACTTTGTTAATTTTAACAAATAAATAACTAAATTTTAAGAGAGCAAGTGAGACAGATAAACTGTAAGTGGAGCAAGGCTTAGCCACCTGATAGTCAGAAGTAACCCTGTGCTAAACCAATGGTGAAAAAGCAGATGCTGACCTTGGCACTTACCAAGCATGGAAGAAAAGAGGCTTTGTTTGGTCATCTCTGGGATTTTGATGAAGAAAACATTTGTTGTGATGAGACAAGGCTGGTTTGATCCACATTAGAAAATGGGATACAAGCTGTGGAAGATTTTCCTTTCAATATTTGGGGGTAAAAAGAATGATTCATAGTTCTGTCTTTCTGTAAGTTGTGCTTCTGCTGCAGGAAAATCAAAACCCACCAGTATTTTTCTAGGGTTCATAATCTACCAGAGGAATATAGAAACAATGAATTTATCACAGTGAATGATCATGTGTGTGTGAGAGAGACACTAAACCTTTCCCTACTCAGTGTAAGACATTCTCTCACACCAAAGGTAGCTCACTGTTATATTTCATGAAAGCACCAATGAAAAACAAGCTTTCTGAGAACCGTAACAACTCTGCTAATGATTTTTTGAAATAGAAGAGTTCTCCTACCAAATTGGCATCACCATAACCATGGGATGTAAAAGCTACGTGCATAAATGGAGGGTTAAATGCTGGACTGGTCATTTGTGCACATCCCAGCAGGGCAATGTGAGGCTGCAGTGATTGCACGGCCACATTACACAGCCAAGTGTTCTCTCACAGTTCTGAGGGAAGAAAAGTTACTAAGCATTACAAACACAGGTCCCAGTTAGCATAATCAAGCATATTGTTCCATGGACTCAATTTAGTTTTTTTCCTGGCAGTGCAGCAATGACTGTTCTTAACTGAATTGTGTTCAGCATCTCCATCTCCATTTGCTGCCTTAGATATGTGCCAGCACTAATATTCAGCCTGGCATAAGATTTAAAAAATTGCCAAGGTGTTTTAATGATGTAAATGAAATAAGACCATCTTTTCTATTTCAGTGATCCCACTTGACAAGAAAGTCAAGGTGTGCAGCAGAGGGCAGGTAACGTGGTGCAGTCGGTGGTGAGGATCAAAATGAAGTGTGGTGGTTACACATCCAGTATGGGAAAACAGGCAAAACAGAGCAATCATCTCTGAAATTAAGATGGAAGTTTAGTTTCTTCCCCTTCTATTAAGATTGATTACTCTGTTGCCTAAAAGTTTGCCAGACAATTTTATTTTGTTTTGTTTTACAAACCTTACATAGATCCATATTAATCAGCTGAGACTCTGCTGCCATTAAATTTGAGGGAAATAATACCTTTTTAACACTGTCTGGAATCATAGGAGATAAAACTAAAATACACAGTCCCAATGAGCAAAGGAATTTGCTCTGTAAGTCAACCTTCCATAAGTCACAAAGACCAAAATCTTTTCAGAGCATATCGTTTATTTTCAGCCTTGCACAGTGAGCCCTCAGCTCACCGTGGATCAAAAGATGCCTCACTAAATTACAAGAAAAATGGCTGTATTTTGTTTAGGTGCAATCCTATTAGTCATAACAAGTTTTGTGTGCATCCACTGAGTTCCAGAAAAACCATATGCAGCAGCAGCACCTTTTCTCAGAGGCTGTTCCAGTGTCTTATCTAATAATTGCTCCATGACTTAGAAGACTTTTTTTCCCCTCCCTCTAGCAACAAATCTACTAATCTTCCAAATCCTTATTAAATTCCAGATTCCTCTACCTCTTAAGACTCCTGCATAAAACCCTAGGGCTGCCCACAGGACCAAGGCTCAGTCTCACAAACTGCTTTTCCCCCACAGAACACCCCCCCCACATACACAATTTTGGACTGGTGCTCCTTGAACAGCAAAACTTTTGAAGAGTGCCATTATACTTAGAATGAGGGATAAATTTGTTTCTGATTTTAATCTCCATGCCAGGTTTGAAACAGTTCAAGTTGTATAAATTATTATTCATCCTCCTGGAACATCCCTGCCCTTCAGAGCTCCAGCTGTACCATGCTGAGCATTTCATGATTCCAAACGGGAATGACTGCTGTCCCAAAATAACAGTCTGTGAGGAATTCCCAGTGTCCTTCATGCCTTTAGAAAATTAAGGAATTCAGTGTTGGGCTCCAGGACAAAAATTCAGTTCAGATGAATTTTTTCCACAAGGATCCCCTTCCTATTTATGTTCTAACACAACCACAAACAAACAAACAAAAATTTATAAGGAATAAGAGATGTTTAAGAGCAAATCTCTAAACTAAGCCTGTGATTCTCACCCAGCAGCTAAACACAGGAAAACAGCCACTCTTCACTACATATTTCAAATTAAGAGATTTCCAAACTCTACAAAATTGAATTAAGAAACTAAACAGAGAGCAATATAACCATGTTTTAATTAATTTAAGGGTAAGTAAGAACACAATATTTTCCCTGAAATTAGGTGTTGTTTTTTTTTTCCCTAATTTAGTGTATAAGTAAGATTAGCAATAGGAAAAAAACCACTGAAATTGTAAATGCATTTCTCCACAGGATGGAAACAAAAGGTAATTATTTTAAAACTTGAAAAAAAATCCAATCAGAACCATAAAACATTATGTACCATGTATTATTTTTATCACCAAGAATTCCCATGTAAAAGGACTGGAGAAAATAATAACTCAGAAATGGGAAAACAGAGGGACTGTAAAAGTGAAATGGACTTCTGACAAATGGTACTGTGTAGAATATGGGCTCACAGGCTGACAGAACAAAACACTCCAGCACCACTAAACTACAATAGTGGATATTCCAGCTGAAGCACAGTTGTTTCTGAACATATCAGTCTTTTAAACTGGCACACTTTGATGCTGCTGAACTTTTTTTCTGGGGGGGTGGGGGTGGGGTTTTTTTCCAACAAAAATGGTGTTTTCCTGAAGTGAATACCATTTGTGGTGGCCACTCATGAGCTCTACATATTATTTCAGAAGTTCAGTTGGCACTAACTGTCTTTCTAGATACAGGCAGAGAAGAAATATCTGGGTTTTTTTTAAGTACATGTTCCTAATATTGCACAGTTCTGGAGCTTAATTAGAAACCTTTTATCTTTCAAAAATTTTAATAAAAGCTAGAAAAGAACCTGCTTTGACATCAACTCTCCTTAGTAGCAACATTTCACAGCATGCAACTTGAAAAGGTCAACCTGCCAGGCCATAATACCTAAAATAAAAATGAAAATGAGGGCAAGGAAAATCATCTTGAGATGAAACTGCTCTTCTACAAACCCAAAGGGATATGAATAATCATCCTGTTAGTATGAACCACGCTTTCCTCAGCTATGAGAGAAGGCATAGTTCTTAAAAATCTGTTCACTACATTAAGGATAGAAAATCAACTACAAATCAGGTGTTGGTTTGTTCATTACTCAGACATCACAATTACCACAATATTAGCATAATAATTTAACAGATACGCTACAGATGAGCACCTCCAAACCTCAATAAAACTAAAACTATGGTTTTTCTGAGATGGCTCTGTGCTCTATTTGCCTTTCAAATACTTTCACTAGGACAGTTGCCAAACTAGTGAAAATCTGGGGGAACACCTATAATAAATGGCAATATGGACAAATGTTCCTGCCCATAGCAGACACAAGCAATACACTTGTTTCTTTTTAATTATCTTTCTGCAACACTCAAAATGGCATTAGGAATCGCTCTCCTTCAGAACAAAAAACCCAATTTATTTTAGTTTGAAGAATTAACCATGCATGCTCCCTGCTTAAATGACTTCTCTGTGACTTATTCTGTATCTTGCTCCCTTACATCACCATCAAACATCTGTTAATTAGCAGAGACCTATAACTAACTTCTCAGTGCTCTATCCAAAAAGTTACCTGCTCCTACCAATCCAGTAGGACAAAAGATTGCAAATCAGCTTCACAAATTCAAAGATGCAAAAGCTACTCCCTCAGCTGTTACACAGCAGTTTCATTATTGGCAACGTTCAGAAGTGACACCAAACCAGACAGAAAAGAGATGGAGGAAGAAACGTTCATTTCAATTAGATAACCAGCAGCCAACACCACCCACCAAGCCAATTTTTAAATCCAGTTTAAAGGTCTCTAAGAGCAAGTTTGAGTGTGTAAATGGAGACATTTACATACAAGTAACACCAGCTGGTAGTTCTGGCATTTCCTCTGAGTCTCCTCCTTGTTTCATAACTTTTGACTTTCACCAAAATAAGACAGAGCAAACAAAAGCCACTGCTCAGGCAGAGAAAAGGCGTGGTTTGGTCTTTAAGAAGACATTTTATTCTACCTGTACAATAACCTATTGGGAAAAAATGTGAGCTTTTAGCAAAATGTCACCATGCTGCTGCAGTGATTCTTCCTCTGTGATGAATAATGGGCAAGTCTGTGAGCCTGAGTTAGTCCCCCCTACCTGGTCACTGACCACTTATCCCTGCAGGCATCACTGGCAATAGTGATGGTGGGAAATATGGATGTAGCTGGATAAATAAATACTTGCCACTTCCTAAGCAGGAAAAAAAAAAGCTATGAAAATTTTGACTCCAAATTAGGAGAATGTAAAGGAACTATTTTATGTCTGCTTTTGATTCATCAGGCTGAATTTCAGTATGAACAGGGTATGAAGTTAAAGGTAGTTGAAATTTCAAAATAAATGCATATTTGCCTGTACATAGTCTATATTATTAAAACACACTAAACCCCTCTCTTTCTTTAAATCTGCTTGGTATTTACTTCATTCAAAACAAACTTATAGTCATTAGATGATTAAATATATGGGGAAATACATGCTTTGAATAATTAAAAATGCATTATTAATTAGGAAGGCATAGCTTTATCAGTCATTATTGATACTAAGAGTCCTTGGATAAATTCAGTGACACAAGAATGTGTTAATAGATGATGTTAAATATAGTCCCAGGAATAAAGAAGATGTAGTTAAAAGTTTTGCAGATGTTCTACAGTTGGTAAAACATGTGCAGAAAGGGGAGTAGACTAAAAATAGCACAGAAGATTTTACATCTATTTCTCTGGATTTTCAGCAGAACTTTTTTTTTTTTACTTTCTTGCAAGTAAACTGAAAAGCTCAGGCAACTGAAAGCTCATAATACAGGGAATGAAATGCAGTTTTTTACTCCTAAATGACAATGAGTTATCCCCTCAGTTTTAACCTGCTCAGTGGAAGCTTGGAAAGGGTCAAATCAGCAATCTGAAATTTAAATTCTATTCACAAAAGTGGGTATTTTTTTCTCTCCCCCCACCACCCCCACTCCAAAAAACATATCAACACCAAAAAAGGTTTTGATTTGAAAGAAAATAATTACAAAATTATACTTGGACATAATAAATTCATTAGAAGTTCTAGTAGAAAGAGAAAGGAGGGAAGAATCAGAGGTTACCAAACTCAATATAAAATCCAGCTCAGACTTTCCCCAAAAGCCTCATTTAATTTATCCAGGACTTAAAAACAAATTCACATAATAACCTTTCACATATTCTTATGCCAAATATTATCATTTCTAGCTGAAATATTCATCGTTATGATGCTTCTCAGAAGTGAATTATGAAGTCACATGCACTGATCTTCCCAAAACCTAATTCTAAGTGTTTGCACATTCGTTCTCTTCGGAAACAAAAGTAACCCCATGTGCCTGAGGATCGATAGGAACTAAGCAACAGAACTTGACAAAGTATATTAAGTTGTCAATAAAGTCAATAAATATTTTCCACTATAGAGGTAGATATCACCAGCTTATGAATTGTGTTAATACAGGTTTAGTGATGGAAAAATAAGGCTTTATTGCCAGATTGGTTACAAGTTGTTCTACTCTATTGCTACGGGTATAAACACCATATTTCTCATAGTCTCATCCACAAAGAATTCCACTTTAAAATTAAGTATGTTCTCGAGTTTGATCAAACAGATGAAAATTCTCTATTAAAACACAAGGATGGCAGCATGGTCAGCCTTTGGAATAAATCTGCTTTAAGAATTACTCTTTGATAATTCTGAAGTCTGTGATCACCTCAAAGATAGTTTTACAAGTTAGTGACGATTTCTCCTGTTCACTAAGGAGTTGAAGCAAGGGTGGCTGGGAAAAAAACATCAGTAATCCTGGATTAGAGCCAAGTACAGCTTTGTCTCGCATGGTGACCAAAACATGTTTTGAATTCTGACCCTGTGAACTAACTACAGCAAGTCAAATCCAGGGAAACCTACTCCAGAGTGGGTGCTGTGTACATACTTCCTTTCAAATATGGAGCAGATGGTGCATAAGAATTTTGTGTCTGGATGTGTAGGATGAGAAGGGGATGACGGAAGGTTTCTCCTTTGGTGTAATAAAGGAGTGGCTAAAGTATTCAGAGACTTTTAATCCATAACATCTTCCCAAAGAGCTTTGCATGAGACCCAAATTCCTCTGAGAAAATATTCAAATGCTCTCAAACTTTTTTCTTCATAACTTCATTCATTATTATCAAAGCACCATTTATGACATAAAAAGTGGGTGTTGAGCATGGGTTTATCATCTGCCTCTTACCATGCCACATGTTCCTGACAAATATTAGCCAAGAACAAACAGCAGATTCTTGATCAGGTCTCCAAGGTTGAGTCTATGTGGTTCTTGGGGTGGTCTGACCCTTTCTGGCAGCCAACCTTCCACCCAGTCAATAAAAAAACCAGGAACTAGAAAGCTGCTTCAAGATAAAGTCAGGGAGGTCACTGATCAAGTAGACTTAAACTTGGAAAATTTATTGCCAAATTAAAAGAATATTTAATCATGCTATAGATTATTTTTAGAAAGTCAGAGGCAGCCAAACTGAAGCATCAGTGTGAGGCAGTGCACATCTTCAGAGGAGCTAATTTACTTGTCTTTCCTGAGTGAATTTACTTGCACAGAGTTCCACCATACAACTGCTAAGGTGCTGAGAAAAAAGATCTATTTCTTTGACTAAAACTCAAAGCCCAAATAAACAAATCATATTAAAGGAAGAACGAAACCTGCAGCATTTGACTGACCTTCAATGGCCTGAGGAGATTAAGAAATTCCCAAGGTTAAGTAGTTCCCAAAATACAAAGCAAAGGATTGCTTTTTTTTTTTCAGATCAAATGTTAAATAGGCCTGTAAAATTGGACTTCTTAGACTAGTCATGAAAGGAGGGAATAAAAAAAGCCACCCCAACCTTCAAATGCAATTTTAGAGCCTTCTTTGAAAATCTGGCTTAAAAAGAGAGGAGCTGCTACAATCTTCCCTTCACCTGCAGATTTTAATGGATTAAAACCATTTCAAGCCTGTGAAGAAAAGCCCTACCATGGTCCCTGTCAAATAACATTTCCTTTCATTTTTTTTTCTCATTATTACTTCAGAACGTTTTAAGTCTAAATTACAGCAAATAAGGAAATTTAAGTTGCAATTCAGACCCTGAGCTCTGCAGTCTCCCATTGCTTTCGAACAACTGCATGAAACAGAAACTTTATGCTTAATACTCCACAATACCTATAAGCCATTTATTTGCAAATCATTTGGCTGCTAAAGCTCTAACTTGCATTTTTAGCAGGTGGGTCTGGTTTTGCCTTAGCCTGATATATATATTAGTTAGGTTAACCCTGACATTCTGGATGTCTCTCAATTAAGATGCTTTGAAAAACAATTAGGATCAAATGTTGTCTGTGCCTGCTGCAGGATAAGCTCTGGTTTTTTATTCCTATTTTTGGAACATTCTAATTCTAGTGCCACAGCAGCTGTGTACAAATATAAAGCAACACCTTGAAGAATTAATAAACAGAAGCAACAGAAAACCAAAGCTCTCACGTTTCCTGTGGCCATTTATGGGTGAAGTTGCACATGGAAAGAAATTGCAATAATGCAATAGAGTCACATGTACATGTTTCAAAGTAAATATACTAAAAGCAGGTTATGCAGCATATATTTGTTAGCGGTTTTAAATTATTGCTAGAGGCCACAGAAAGATTTATTTGGTTGCCTCATGGGTTCTTCTCCATAACTTAAAACACATCAACTACTTTACTTTAGATTTAAGTATTTCCCCCCCACAGTTTCACCTACCCAGCCACCAAACTGATACAGAGTAGACTGGCACAGATGGTGCAAGGAACTGATTTTTAATTACATACATGGACCTATCATGTGGGTTTGACTGCTATTTTCAAATCCTTTCAGCCTGTGGACTAATAGCACACAACATATGTCCTGCCATTACACCACTTCCTTCTGGCAATTATAGCCAGTGCTTCCAGAAGTCAGAACAATGTACTTTTACTCACTTTGACATAATGCAGCTGCTGGAAGTGAGACCATGTAACCATCAAGTTGTATTTCCTAGGTCACTATTGCCCAGAAATTAAAAGGTACTTTCATAAGAGGCAAAACCTCTCCAATCAGGCTGTAAATAAACAGGAGCATTTAAGAAACCCCAACTCCTCCTCACTTTGTTCAACTTGTCTCCAAATTAAGTTGTAATTTGTAACATTCACTTTTTTAAATATTTAAAGATTTACTATAGATCACTGTAGCTTAAAATGAAGCTGTAACTGCAAGTCTGAATATTGATCTCTAGTCTGATGGTATGAAGAAGTGGATGGTGTTTTTATGAAGTTCTTACCCATCCCTGTGATCATCATCATTATGCACTTTCTCAACTACCCCCAACAGACATTTATTTTCTTCAATCTGAGTAAACCATTCTGTAAAGTCAGTAATAAGGAGAATAGCTGCCTTTTATACAAACCAAAGTGATTAGGACTGTATCAGCCTTTACACCCAAATATCTGTAGCCTCTGCATAACACAGAAGCCCTTATGAAAGGCTCACTCAGAAGGTGCATAAAAAACTATATTCCCTAACACTGCAAATTTCCACCTGAGTAAAATCTCGTTAAATTTACAATGAAAGGAAAATATTTCAGTGGCAATGCAAAGGGGCAAGGTGAGGACAAAGGGTACCATGAAGGATTCTGCACGTACAGGTGCTGAGTATCCAGCCAGGAGACAGATATTCATAACATGACAAGTATACTCAGCTGAGGTGGGTTTCAGTCAACACTTTGATCCTCCAAAGGCAAATATAAAGAGCAGTTTAGTCCTCCTCCCTCCCTGACCCCTTTTTTGCATCCACTCCTCCCCAGTTTGTGAAAAGAAAGCAAATGCCTCAGAGAATGAGTATGTAAGACCTTTTTTCCATGTTCCAATTCACAAAAAATATTTGAAAGAAAAATATCTTGTATAAATCTGCTGATTTAAACCATATTCTGACCTTATCTGTGCTCAAAGGTACTCACTTTCTAAATTTTACTTTTATGTCTTCAGCCAAAAAAAATGTTATCACAAACACACTTCCCCTCCCCCGTGCTCTCTGTCTGCCACCAAATTTTAATCCCTACCCTGTAAACTCACTTGCACAGGCTAAGGGATCCTTGGAAAAGGGTCTGCTCTGCGTGAGAGAGGTCTACATTTGTGCATCCTACCAAGATTTTGCCCTGGTAAATAAGGTTATAGAATGTTCTTGGGTTAGTGGATCAAAATGACTTTATGCTACTTGAGGGTCTTTACTCATTTGTACTAAACGAACGTAAGGACATTTACATCAGAAGATTATAAATGCAAAATTACAAACAAATTGGCCTCTAGGCTTCTATAATAGGCTTTATTTTAGAGGCATTTTTAGATAATGTGGCTGAAGATATTGTGTGCAGTGTCTATATTACGAACACACTCCTATATCCCTTTAATACAGTGTGCAGCAATAAAATGTTTTGCATGCTATATGCAATATATGCTATATGGTATTGTGGAGTATTAAGCATAAAGTTTCTGTTTCATGCAGTTGTTCGAAAGCAATGGGAGACTGCAGAGCTCAGGGTCTGAATTGCAACTTTAATTTCCTTATTTGCTGTAATTTAGACTTAAAATGTTCTGAAGTAATAATGAGAAAAAAAATGAAACTTATTAAACATCACCAAATCTAAGGGACCATATCAGCATTTTAAGAGAAGCCTTGTTAAGATGATATTCTGTATTTCAGCTCCTAGTGAAGTAATTTGACATTTCAGTGTCACATCTAATACTCCTGATCAATAATGTAATACACTGTACACTGCATTTTGGTGAGCGGAAGGATGGGTTTGTGTGCAGCAGTTATCTACTGAAGAAACTGCTGTTAACCTGCCTTTGGATTTATGCTTCTTTTCTCTGCTTTTGATCAAATCTATGATAATTTTTATAAGATAAAATAGAGAGAGATGCCGCAAGAATAGCTCATCTGAATGCAAATGAGCTTTTTTTCCCTACGTATCTCTCAGGGCTTATCTTTTTATTACTCTCCCAGAAAGCAGGACATGGTTAGAGCCATGGGCTAAATCAGAAATGACTTGACAATCCACTGATAACATGGCATTTCTAGAATATATTCTCTGCTCTGAGCTCCAGTGGCTAAGGGTGAATCATAAAATTGTACCAGTCAATCAGCTTCAGATCTGACTTTTACATGAAGACTTATGAAAATTTAAGTGTCTTTTATTACCTATATAGAAATTTTACCCTGAACATCTGCAACGCATCGCGGTCATAGGTCAAAAATAAGATTGCAACACAGTGTAAATGAAATAGGACTTTTACTTAATAGATTTTTGGCTTGCTTTTAATAATTTGAGTTCTGCCATAGTGTCAGTGATGTACAATTAAATAGCTGGATTTCCCAAGAGTCATATAATATCTATTTAGGCTCTATTAAAAATAGAAGAAAAATAACCACTCTTCATACAGATATGAATACATAACATTAGTGTTACATCCTTTCTGGCCTTTGAGTTTTTCTTATTTAAGTATAGCATAATGAAAAGCATTGAAATGGGATTTCAAGGCAGGTGGTAGCCAAGGTATGGGAAGGTGTGTGTTGTCTGATAATCCCCAACATCAGCAGACAATTTGCTGAAGATAAATTATTTCTTCCAAGAAAAATAACCATTTATCCTCTTTATCTTCCCTAGTGTCTCCAGAGAGAGCACTATTAGCTTAATAAAGTTACAGCTATTTGAATGTATGTATTTAGCAAATACATATGTAATTTTTAGAGCATGCTGCTACAGTGTTATTTTATTTTTTTAAGATATTTCAACAGAGTACTCTATGAAAGAAAAGTGTTTCCAACCACTGTGTTTCCACCACAGTCCAGACCTCCTTTACCCTTATTAAACAGCTTTGCTTTCCCAGTGTATGAGTAAAATTCTTAAACTGAATGTGGCACACACTGTTTTCACTGCTAATAAAGATAAATATAAATAGCTTAATGAAAATAGATTCTGCTATGCTGCCAATTATCAGAGAAAAATTAGAATCAAAATATGCTGTTAAAAGAATTAAAATACGTTGTTTCTTGAGCCTTGAGTGTTAAGGTTACTCTTAATCTTTTATTCTATTATTCTATTCTATTCAATTATTCTACCCTCAGTTTGTCAAAACAGAGCAAGCCTTGTCCTGCTGCACTTAATTCAACTGCAAGTACCATTTTTTTGCTGTTGATTTTCACAATGTACAGCTCTCTCCTTTATTTCCATTATTCAACTTTATTCACTGGTAGGTTTTGGTTGTTTCTTTTCAATCATAGGTAGCAAATGTTAGTTCCTATGAAATATAAACCAGACAGATCTAGTACATCCATTTTGGATTTGTTGGGTTGGTTTTTTTTTTACCTTTTCTGGATAGCACCCACAGAGAACATGATTAATACCAATTTCCCCACTTGTCCAACACAAAGACCATCACAAGCTTCCCAAAGTGCACTTTTTGAGAGGCATATGCATGTTGGACCATAATTACATGTAGAGCAGTGGAATTGCTTCACTACAGGGGAGAATTAAAGGAGACTAACTAACCTATAGGTTAGCAAAAGGTGAGCGTTAATGGATCGATACATCAATTTAAGTGCCAAGTGTCCATAGGAGCTTTCAAGGGTGATAATGGATTTTAGTATCACTGTAGGGACAGATTTTAATTGTGCACTATAACAGTGCTGTTTGAGCCGTTATATGACTGAATTATTACCATTTCTCTAGCCACTTGGATGTAAAACTTGACTCTGGGCTGAATTGTGGCACTTCAGGGAATCCAGGAGGAAATTATTTTACACATTCAACAAAATTAAATATATTTTGCATTCCTGACATCCCCACTCACCAACTTTAAGCCAGTTCTGTCCCAGGCTTATTCTACAAAACCTGTGTACTGGTATAACCTATGCTGGTGTCTTACAGAAAAGGAAGCCTAATCATGTGTCCTGAGAGGTCAAGATCCATGGGGTCAGTAAGACAGGGGAGAGGACAAAGGAACCAAGGAAAAAAGATAGAACAGAGAGAGGTAGGCTGACATAAACACTGTTTGCATACTGCAGTTATGCCTGGTTATGCCCCCGTGAATCCGTATGCAGAGACAGTTATTCCAGGAACAAACCCAGAGTTCTCCCTGCTCCTCTCAAGTGAATCAGTAAATCTCAACTTCTGAGGAAATAAGACAAATATAAATCTCCCAGGGCTTGGTGCCTTCATCTGTCATACAGTGACTATACCCCCGATACATAAGATTTCTTAATCAATATTTACTTCTCGTATTTCCATTTTAAAATTGGAATGCGAGCACCATATTCATAATGCAACCACAGAGCCAATATTCTCCTCCCAATTAAAATGCAGCAAACAGATTGGTTTTAACACTCAGTGGCATTCTTTTTATGGACTCCTGTTCCTTCATAGACCACTTAGTTATAAATAATCCATGCATAGAGCAATTAGGCCTTTTCCCTGCTTTATGGGTTACAGACTTTATGCCTGTGCAAGCGTCATAAAATACTCCAAAGCATTACAATGCAACAAAACACATCTAAATCCCTACATTAAGAGTCACTGAATAATTCTGATATTTAATTACTCCTCTTTTGTTATATGATTACAGTCCTTTGAGTGAATCACACAATTACTGAGTCCAGACCAAAGAAATACTACGCTTCTTCTTCTCTTGCAGAAATGTTATTTATAACCTTTGTACTTTAAACATAGAGTCAGGTTACACTGAATTATACAGTATCAGTAGAGATGCTTGAGGAGAATTTGCAGCAACAACTGAAATCTTTGCCCTCCTCTATGTAGAAAAGATTCAGTATTGCCTGGGGAATTATATTCAAGGACAGAAAGAGAGTGAGAAAAATCTCTCGTAAGAATTTTCCAAAATAAGCGTAGACTGTGAAAGACTGGGAAGAATATTAATCTGTTTGATTCATACACACTCTCTTTTAAGACAAATTAATTATGCAGCAGGAGCATTTAGCATAAAAATGCAAGCTTTGAAATGTGTTAAGTGTAGTACAGGGAAATGAAGCTGATGGAACTGATAGAAGGAGATTGAAAGGGGCTAATTAGAAAATGTCTGGGAGACTATAACCATTTGACAAAAAGTACATAAGATAAAGCACTGCGGGCTTTAGCAGATTATTAATGGTCTGTAAGATTTATTATCCATTCACCTTTGAGATCAGCTTCCCCCCCCAGCTGAGCCTCAACTGCAAAAATGCAAAACAGCAAATGCAACTGTTGGTTATAATGAGGTCACAAGTTAATTGTGTTCTTATTTCGAATTTTAGAGTAATAGCCCTAGGAATATAATGTCTTACAATAAACACTAGCTCAACAAGCTGAAGCTATAAACTGGAAAACCATCACCAGATTCTCATCTTTCATAGTTTTGCGAACATAAACCTTTGTTCCGAGGACCTCAATCCCACCAGAGGTATTAATGCTCTGGGAAAAATTCCCTTTAGTAGGCCTAAGCAGATTCCATTACTGCAATGATTTTTTTCCCCGAGGAAAAATAGCATAGATAACGTTTCACTCCAGCAGTCACTCATTTGGTCACGTGGCTGAGCAGTATTACTGCTCTCTGTGTGCAAGGTTCTGAAACTAGAGCCGTGACAAGAGTCACTTGAGACCTCCCTACCAATTTTCAATGGAATTAATGTAATAGCAAAGCCATTAGAAATTACCCAGTGATTTTATGCACAACTAGAAGATTTAAAAATCCACATCAAAAAGAAACAGGCACGGCTTTGAGTATTGGGTGCTTTTAGATTAAAAAGATGACTTCTGCCTTTCTTGACCCTATATTTGGCTTATTAGTCATCTTTACTAAGCAGGAGGATGGAGAACTGGATGTTTTTGACATTACACAGTTAGGACAGTGAGTCAGGTAGAACCAGACATAAGTTACAGACCTATTGGGTAAATCTGCAGTGCTCTGCTTCTGATTTACTTGAGAGTTCATGCCATAAAAACACTCCATGGTCAAGCTGTACATTTCAGAAAATTAAGAGAAGCTTGTCTTCTTAAATTTTCCAGTCCACTGGTTTACAGCTGGTCATGATTGATCACTTGCTATTGTTATTTTTTAATAATCACACTTTGAGTTTAATGTAGAATTCTAATAATGTAGAAAGAATCTACATTAATAAGCTCTGTCACTTAATATCCTTTTTGTATAGAAGTTGCTGAGGTTCTTACTTCTCTGTGGAAGCATTTACTATTCACAAAACCCAGTGCAATAGAGGACTCACAGCAATAGATTCTGTGTAATAGCCATGTAATAGTCATTTGAAGAAATGCTTGAAACATTTAGGCACCCCATGAAATAACTGAGTGAAACACTCAGTGTAACAGAACGTGTCACTCAAGTCATTTGGCAAAGTGACTCAAAGACTACGATTATTTCATAAAATTACTGCTTTTTGAATATGACCAACATAAATATGATTTGTCCTTTAGTATGGTGCACCTCTTTGCTTCTTGGAGAACTTTCAATGCACTGTGAAACAGCTGATACACAAAAGATTACTGCAACAAAGTTCCATGGATAAGGTTTCCATGTTTTGTTCTTATTCAGTACAACTTATACTCACAATGGTGACAGCTGAGAGCCCTTTTTTCAGTCCCTTCCCCAGGCATGTCCATTTATTTAATAATTCTGCAAGAAATGGATTAATTTTTATAATGACAAATTATTTAACAATTATGTGCAGGGGAAGTAATGCTGATTCCAGCCTTGCTACTCCAGCTTTATGCTGATTCATCACTACATTACCTCTGATTCTACTGATTTCTAAGCACTCGTTTCAAAAATCTGCAATAACATACCAGTTAATCACACCCACACTGTGCCATGTCACAACAAAACAGAAACCAAACAATGGCACTAGAACTACTGATATTATTTGATCATGGATTTTAAAACACAAAAATAATGAAAGGCCAAACATGGAAGGTATCACCTGTGAGAGATTAAATAGCTGTCTGTTATCCCAACAGCAGCCTCAATTTTATCAAACTTTAGAAGACAGAATAGATCAAGGAAGACTATATAAAACCACTGAAGGTCTCTCATTGCACATTTGTTTCTGGTCATTTCCAATGAGTTAATGCCTAGCAATTACTAGGGAGCAAAAACTCCCTGAGGAGTTCTTAATAAGTCAATGGAAATTTTGTGTAAAAGTAAATGAGAGAATATACTACTTTTTAAGTTAAATATCAAAATAGTACTCATCTTCCAAGTGCTTCTCAAACATTTAAGATTTGTTTTGAAAACGGAAAAGAAAAAAGCTGTTGATTTGTATGTGATATTTACAATAAGTACATAAAGTGGCAGCAACATTATGTACACATTGGTGGTGTGTTGCTGTTAGAAAAACAAAATTATGAATTTTATTTTGATCCTTCTCTAGGATTATTTTTGCAGGGTTAGTTAGATCCTTGATGACTGAAATATCAGTGGGAGGGAAAGGGGGAAGTTGCTATGTTCAATAATTAGGATTCTTGCTAAAAACGTTGCCATCTGCGTTAATAAAACCTACACTTCTTTATTTTGCTAAGAAACTCTGAAAATGGCATGCGTGTGGGCATGTTTCATGACTCTGGCTCTGTAAGGTATAAAATAGTGTGCAAAATACTGACCATTAGTGCCAGCCATCCATCAGATTAGCTCTTCTTACTAAGTGGTTTTAGGCACCTTGCTTAAAAGTTCCACAGCATCAGTTCCTGTATGAGGTCAGCCTGTGAAAAAGTTTGCAGAATCATATCCCTTGCTTTTTATAATTTAATACCCTGTGAAGAATTAGGTATGAATAATCTTATATAAATATAACTCCACTCAGCTTAACCTTTGAGACTTCTCCCACTGGGATTTAAAATTAATCTCTATGTATTTCTTAGAAAAAAAAAAATCTATATATTATCTTGTGGATATTTCCCATTGAAATTTTTACTTGCTCTTTAACTGTTCTAGGTTGAATTTACTTAGATTTTGTTTTTATTCTCAAATTTACTAAGTTGCAAAGGCTACATAGCTATAAAATGGTGAAATATCTGTAATCACAACTTTCCTTTTTTGATCTCATCTCTGGACATTATAAAACTCAGGTCAACATTACTAAAAGAAACTGATCCTGATGAGATCTTGAATCCAGGTTCTCCAGCTCCATCTTCTGGTACAAAAGTACCTAAAAGTACTTCAGCAGCTGATTTTAGCCAGCCATAATGTCTTGAATATCTGAAAGGGATTCCAGCAAAAATGAGCTTATCATTCATAATATATGAGAAGATCTGGGCTGGTAGTTACTTGACTGAAAGAAAATAATTTTCTCTGCCCAATTCTCACGTTTCTTCTAATCCCCAAAACATAGTGTAATTAGTTCTCAAAAATGCTTCAATCTACGGGGACTAGATAAAAATCATTTTGGGTTTATATTCAAGATTGAAACAGACTCAAAATAAATCCTAAAATCTTCTGGGATTCACTTATTGCAGATGTTATATAACATATGCAGGGTATTTGCACTAGAGCTGTTCTAGTCTGCACCACAGTAACAGAACCAGCTCAAAACCTAATCCTTGACTCCTCAGAATTTAAAATTTCTCAAGATTACTATGGGTTTAGCCACATAACTCACTTTATAATGAGCACCAAGAACAGACCTCTGGAAACCTTATTCTTGCTTCCTCTGGTAAACTATATGTGTAGGTGCTGAATATTCTGAACTGTTCCAGTGCTAAACCAATTCAGTGTTAAGGCAAAAATCTAAGTGAAACACAGGAAAAGGCAAATCACTTTGCTAAAGCTGCTTCAAAAACACCTTCTTAAAGCAGTGTGTTACTTATGCTTCCTTTAAGATTAAGAAGTATTTTAAGCTGCTACTTTTCTCACTAATACTATTTGAAGACCTCGAGCTCCCAAAAAACCACAAAGGAGGTTGCCCTCAATGCACCAACTGTTCCGCTGTGTGTGGATTTCTGACACAAAACTAGAGGAAACATTAAATCTCAGATTTTTCAGAAAGTGGAAAATTTGAGTTCTTACTAATTTCAGTCTTGGAGGTTAACTTGGGATTTTAGACTTTTGTTAGTGATTTTATTTATCTGTGATATTTAAAATTATTCATAATATTGCAATAGTCCATTATCAACTGTGTTGAGTTACACCATTTGGTTGAGAGTCCTCCAAAATGCACAGGGAGAGACATTTGAAACATGAAGAAAAGTTTATTCCATGGTTTCAATTCTTATTTTCCTGGCCAAATCCTTATAATGTCATGTGAGCTAATCAAAGAGCTGCCAAACTGTAAGAGAAGACGGAAGTGGCCTTCTTACCCACCTTACTAAAATTATTTGTGCTTTGAGGTTCTTGGGTGAAGAACATCCTTGAAGATCCTTGGAGGAGCAGCGCTTTCCAGATTTATCCAGGGAGATGATCTACACTTTCTTGGGGGAGGGCATTTGTCTGTAATAGAGAATGCAGGGTTCTGTAATTTTTAAAAGAGTATTTGAATGGGGGGAAGGAAGAGGGAAGCTGAGAAAAGTTTCTATTTGAATATAGCTCCCATTACCTGCAAATTACAAAAAAATTGTGCTTTTGTAATGATGGCTTCTTACTGTCTTGCAATGGAAAAGGTACCACAGTAAACCACTTTCAATCTGAAAAAAAAAAACCACACCGAGGAAAAATCATGGAGAATAGTAACAAAAACACACTAAAGAGTGAGATAAACCCTTCAATAGAACTTAAAGAAACAGAACTTTTAAAAATTGTCTTCTAACCTGTAAATTACATTCACACCAAATTTGCAGCTTTTAACTCCTGAGCAGTCTCAGTACAATTCTTCAAGTACTTGGATGGACTTGGATTGTGGAAGAATGTTGTAATTATTAACAGCTGGATGCTGACTTAACTATATTTTAACTTTAACAGTTTTTAATTTAATTGACCACAATCAACCATAAGAGAATTTCATACAGTTTGACATGTCCAGTGGATTATCCTGATACCTGTTTAGCTGTGGCTTCATCAGATTTTTAACATGTTCCAGGTTAACCTGGAATGATTTAAACTGCCTCTCAGGAATTCCATTCTTCAAAAAATAAAAAATGAATGAGGAATTAATATAATTTTCTATATAAATTGCATCTTTATTAAAATTTTGTCCTTTACGACCAGTGAAAGATTGGAAGTTTATGTATGTGTTTACAAATGGGAAGGTCCTAATTTTTACAGTAAAAATTTAATTCCATCACCATTTTTCTTTGCCCAACAAATCCTGGAGATTCAAATGGCTGGAAAAACACGGAATGGTCCGTATAAATGGTGGGTTACATTAAAATGAGAAAGTCTCTTACATTTTCACAAGGTAAGATACAAATCACACAAAAAGGCATTCTGAGGAAAATATTTGTTTGGGAAACACAGGACACCTCAATTACTATCCAGTGAGGTGACCAATATACTTTTGACTGTTAAAAAACTGCATGTTTTTTACAAGATTTTAGTCATATATAAAATAGTACGTGTTTGAATACAGTCTTGTAAAACAAAAAAACACAACAGAAAAGTAAAATCCCAACCTTTTCCCTATATTTAAACAATGACATTTTGAAATGAGGATTCAGAGCCCCAACAAATTTAAATTATTTTTGTACCTTTGCTTTGAACAGGGAATTTGCCATGTCTCTTACTTCTGGTTTCATTCAGTTGGAACTTGTTTGTGCAGTGATTCCTCTAACATTCTGGGATTTAAACTCGTCCCTGAAGAGATAGCTGACATAAAATTTACTGTGATGTCAGTGGTTAGAGCCTTTCTAATTATTTTTCCCCTCACCCAGTACCTGGAATCGTCTAATCTCCTTCACTAGGCTGCAAGCTCATTAAAATTGGAACCTTAATTAAGAATATTCAAGCAATTGCATTTTTCCTTGCTGATGGCACCGCGACAGCTGCTTGACTCATCCTTCAGACTATAAATAAATAAATAAATAAATAAAGCTACTGTGGTTAGGGTTTTTTTTAAGAAGACAGAGTAGATTTGGAACAGGCCTCTTCCTAAGGAAGAGTTCCTGAAGGAAGTGACTTACAGAAATCACTGAACACTTGGCAGTTTGGCTAATTGATGGCAGTTTGGTCTTTACAAATACTAACCAACACTTTCACTGCCACATGTGGTGGTTGGCAATGTTGACTCTGAAAACAAGAGTACTGCAAGGCTAATTTCTCCTCCAGCCTCCATTTTTTTTCATGTACACCAGCACATTATCATCTTTACTAAGACTTGCTGCAAGTTTATAATACCCTGATAAAGCTGAGAGAGTATTGCAACAGTATTAATCTACTGTCTCATTCCATAATTTCACAGTTCTGAGCAACAACTCCCATTTCATGGGCAGGTCATTGAGCTCTGTGATACATTAATTGGTTTGCAGGAGAAATACATTAAGAGCTGGTTGGAAAAATCATATTATACAGGAGCTTCACCATCTCAGTGCCTTTTAGTCCTACCACTCATGGACTACTCAAGCAGTTTTAGCTCATGTCAGTGAAGCTACAATGATATGAAAACCCTGTCCTTCTGACAGGGTAAGAGTTTCACACACATCTTTGCATGGGTGTAAATCATAAGGCAGAGGAAAAAGCTATAAAATACTGAGTTCTGCTTCAAAATTCCTATTTTTATGAGCTTCTCACTTATAGGCTTTATTACTCAAAGCAGTGAATGTTAGAAGTGTTAATCTGAAAGAAATAAACAATTATGTAAACATCTTCCCTAACCTGATTTTGTAAAAGTTCAGAGCTTGTTTTCTTCGTGATCCCACGCAAAAATGGGATCTGAGAAGGAAAAGGGAAGAGTTGGCTGAGGGGAGTCAGCTGATAGTAACGTGCTGAAGTCATGGGTATTCACAGGACCATCAAGGTTGGAAGAGACCTTCAAGATCATCTAACCCAACTACCAATCCAGCACCACCATAATCACCCCTAAACCATATCCCCGAGTGCCACATCCAGATGCCTCTTGAACGCTTCCAGGGATGATGACTCCACCATCTCCCTGGGTAACTTATTCCAATGCCTGACCACTCTTTAAGTGAAAAGAATTTTTCTGGTATCTACTCTGAACTTCCCTTGGTGATTTTGATCCAAAAGATAGTACCTTGACTGCTAATTGCCAGTAATTGATGCAGAAACTTGCAATAACATCCTTCCTCTTCCTTGGAAACAAAGCATAATAATAATGCAGGAAAACGTTTTTAGCACAAATAAATAAAGAATATTTGTACTGTAGCTGTTCAGGACCACTGAGTGAGTGGTAAACCCTAATCTTACCTCTATCCATTTTAACAGCTTGGTTTCCATGGTTCATTAGATGCTGGTATTTCTGCCTGTGGATATTGGAAGGTTGGCTGGGCACTGCTCATGGAGGGTAATGCAACGCTCTTTGTACCCTGGATGTGTCTGAATCACTGGATGAACACCCTGTAATGGATCTGCACATATCAGTGGCCAGTTTTCCAGGTTACTCCTGCTCCAGCTGACCTGCTGGAACTCCAGGGTAACAGGACAAGTGCTTCATTTTCCATCAAGTCTGTGGAAAACACAAAAGAGGCAGAAGGACAAACAGGATTCAAAAAAGCAGCAATCTGTGGCCAAAAGCAGCAGAGTCAGCAGCTAACATTTCACTTCTTAGGATATTCCACTTGCAAAAGTTCCAGTTGAGTACCTGCTGAAAAGCAGAGGTTGTACTTCATGTTTATGTCAAACCACAATAGCCACACTGCTGTTGCTATTCGAAGAACAGGGGGAAACTCTGGGGTTTGTTAGGTTTTAAACAGTTTCCAATTTCAGGCCTAATAGAAAACAAAATGGAAAATATCACAGGTATTAGGACTTAGAAATAGAGATATGGAAGAACACGAAAATGTTATAGTCGGGTTGCCTATTGCTTTTTCAGCAGAGCAGAGACTTTGCAAACACGTAAATACTTATTTTTTTCCCCATGAAGAAGAAAAAGTGTCTTATAAGCTGTGAGGAAAGCCATAAAAACAAAGCAAACCTGATTCCTGCAAACAGAAAATGTTCTTCAAAAATTCAGTTTGGGGAGCATAAATATTTAATTGTTTCGAGCACGTCTTGGAAGCTCAGATTTACTCCAAATGGTGTCAAGAGCAAACAAAACATCAACACAGTCTCTTTTAATAAGAAATACCTTGTGAAAAAGTATTTCCTTATAATCCTTCACTATTCCAGCATATTTAGAGAGATAAAAAATATTCTGAAGTATTGCTTTATGTCTGCATCTTGTAAGTAACTCATAACATCAGTGGTGGAGACAGACAGTGAACACTTCTTTTTTTTGATTGACTGCAAGGTTTAGACACATACAATATTAATAAAACTAGTTTATTCGTACACAGGTTTGTTAGAATAATAAGCTGGTAACTTTGCATATCCTTAAGAAGCAAAATGAAACATTTAAAGTAGTAGGACAAAACCTGTCTACATCTTCATAAAAAAAAAAACCAAACATATTTTTGAGTACCAGGTACACGTAGCCTATTTCCCAATGTTTTGCTCTGAGCATTAGACAACTGGCTCCAAACTTGAGATTTGTCAGGTTATTTGGTGAATGTTGAGTGAATCCTGGTTGATAATTAATGTTACAGAAGACTACTAATTGTAAAATATACATCACCCAACTTCTAATAAACAAACTTTAATAAGGGCAATTTTAAATCTGAAATGAAAAACATAATTTCTAGGGAAATTATTTTAAAAAATTGCGCTAATCAATAGTAAGGCATTATAGACAGTTAAATGACTAGCAATTAATTTATGTAATCAGATTAACAGTAATATATATGTACAGCAATTACAAATGTTATGAGCTCAAAGAGTTTATCTAATTGTAATATCCAAGCATTGCTTTCTAAATAACACAAAATAATTTGTCTGATTAAATCTTTGTTTAAGATAATATGCAGTGAGCATGATTAAGAGCTAAAATCCATAGCTAGTATTTGCTTTGGAAGACAGAAATTTACTCCTGACAAGTAGGAAGACACTCAGAGTATACATAGAAATAAATAACATGTGTGTTCATACTATACATGTCAATTTTCAATAAACTTATTTCAGATAAAAATCAAAAACTGTGGAAAATTCTACTATATATGACCAGAGTTCTGTCTGAAAATACAGACTGGAAACAATCCTGCCTCTCAGAAATATTATTCTGTTTCTAGTTAGAGTTTCAGAAAAATATACGGTAAAAATAAGACTTCCGCTGGGTTTCAACATTTGTTATTCTAAGAAATTTTTGCCATTATTATTATTTTAAATGAAGATCCAGTGAATTTGGGCACATTTCTAAAAAAAGTAAACTAACTCAAATACTTTAGACCTCTCATTCTAAAATGTGATATTCCAGATAGTTCAGCTCTGTGCAACACCTCGAGGCTATTTTTAGATGTATTTTGTGAGTACAGAAGAAATTTGTGAATCGTTTTAGCTGGGTTGAGTTAGACATGTGAGAAGCACACAGTGAGCCCCTCAAACTTGGCACTCACGTTCTGTGTCCTCAGCAATGATAATTTCATTTTCCTGAACAGGTTCTTTTCACTCCAGCAGCAGCAAACCAGTCTAAATGGGAAATCATTTGATGCTGCTCCCCAGGCACTGCTAATCATGGTAATCTAATCTGTTCAAATTAACCGTCCTGCTGCAGTTCCACAGACAATTAACCCTTGTATTGCAGTGGGTTGTGCAAATCAAATCTCAACCACATTACCGTCACCTTCTGCTGGCTGTGCAGATTGCTCAGGATCCATAATTGCTCAGGAAGATTTTCCTTTCACATGATTACTCCCAAGGCTTGCAGTAGTGTCTGGGGAAAATTCAGAGGAGAACAGAACACCAGAATCAATCCATCATCTCAACAAGTCACGATGCCATATCCAGGTCAGCTCCATAAGTGTGCTGAGGAAGCAGCCTTGTTCCCTGATTGGGAAGGACAGGCTGGGATGTGAGGATGTTTTCACAGTGCAGCCTTACATGGCTGAGGACAAAATGCTCTCACCACAGCTACTGTGGGAGTTCCTTCTGGCACGGCTTGTGCTTCGCGGCCTTTTGGGTGGCACTCTCAAAGCAATTTAGAACTGACCACAAGACAGATTGTTAAACTTCTTGACAAGTAGTTTGACCTCCTTAGGGCTTAGTTAATTAAAGATTCACTGCCCTGTATCTGCCACTCATGAAGGGCCTTGTCTTGGTCCAAGACAGCGTGAAATAAGAGAAAAGTGGATTTCTTCCAGGTCAAAGTGAGACAGCAAAGTTTGGGTCATAGCTGTGTGATCTCTCAACTCTTTAGTCTGGAGTAGGATCTCAAGTGTGTTTGTATACAAGAATATCTTAACTGGAAAAAAAAAAAAAAAGAAATCTTCTTGAATGGCTCTGGTGAGTTTTCCTGACTCTGGGCCAAACTTGTCTAGAGAATTTCCCAGAAAAGAGATACCAGAGAAGGCAGAGGGGAAAAGAACACACCAAAGAAAACAAGGCTCTGGAACAAGGGATCCAAGACATATTTTACTGTATATAGTGAAATTATTGTTTACCATCCTTGGTGGTCTAGAGACACTCTGATGAGCTGAATTACAGATGGAAATAGAGCATTCAAGACAAGGGGTGAGATGTGACAATCTCCTTGAGGATCTGCGGGATCCTCAGGTATTGATTTACCACAGAAGTAGATATAAAGCTGGCAGCAGTTATACACAGTTGGAGACTTTATGATGGATACATGAACCCAGGGACACATTCAAGACTATGGACTGCTTACAAATAGCTCACAACAAAAGTAACTCTCAAAATTAGCTGCTACAAATCCTGTGGCAGAAATCCCCTAACTCATTTCCCTCTGTATCTTACACAGAAATTATTTCTTTTGAACTTGTCACATGCAAAAACCAACTTTCTTTAGTGTTAAAGGGACACAGATTACAGGGTGAAATCTGCTCCTTGATTAGATTTGCAAAGCTCATGGAATCAGGGTTTTAGTAGCCAGCTTCAAAACTGTATTTAAAACCTCTGTGACCATTATTTACAGATCAGAAGCACAGAAACTCACACTAACAATGTCCATTTACAAACTTGAAGAAGCACTCACACAACTTTCTTGCACTGCACTGCATTGAAAATACTGTCATTCACAACAACACACAGTTACAAAACTGTGACATAGAATAAGACTTGCATTCAGTGGCAACAGTACATTCAGAAATCAGCAGTTTTCAGAAGCAAATCAAGCCATGCCTTGCATTACAGCTTAAAGGGGGTTGTGATGCACTTTGGTAAGGCAGAGTTAGAGACAGATGGAGAAAAATATAAATTCCATTTCAACAATCATTTCCTGTGTTACACTTTCATAGCCCCATGCAATGATTAGCTCTGCCATTCCCCAGGCAACTTCAAAGTCATCATTAGTTGACAGTAAATAATCAGAATACTGCTTAAAATACAAAATAGTTATCAACATATTCCAAATGTTTTTAATTTAAGAGACTATTTGAAGATCCCAGGATAATGGCTGAGTAACTCCCTTGATGATTTTTCCAGCTGACAGTGCAGCCCCACGCTTTGCCAGCTGGGATGTAACTCAGCTTCATGCTGCATTATCAACACATTGGGATAGCAAATATTTGGAACTAGTCTGGATACTTTGATGTGCAGGTTCCTGCCTCACTGGCCGCTCACAGTCATCCCTTTCAATCAGAGGCATTTACCATTTTGCCAAATACAGGGTGTTTCTATGTTTTCTTGCTGACAGGTTTAAGAAATCGCTCTCTGCAGGCAACAGTGAACTGCAAACACAGACAGCCAGAAAAGCTCAGATACTTCAGAAAGCCAGGCATTTTGGGTGTCTCACTGCGTTTAGCCTGAGACAGAGATGAGAAAGTCCAAATTCTCTTGCAATTATCAAGCTAAAAGCAAGAATTAAGGGGTCAAGAAATAGAACCACTGCAACAGCATTTGAACCTATTCTATCCAAGTGTTATCACTTTCCAGTCACACTGTATTTGGTGTTCAACCTGAGTACTAAGCTGACTTTTTAGCTGCCAAAGAATAAAATTACCTCTTCTGTCTTTCAATCACAAAGACACATTCTGTTGCTTCTCTTTCACCGGGAAAAGTTACTTAAGCCTTTGGATGCAAATTTTCCTGCCAAATTCTTACAACACACTTTTCCCTTCAATCCTCTGTTATTTGTTCTCCCCAAAGACCCAACAGCCAAGACCAAAAGCTTTTGCTAATAGTCTTCACTGCATGGCTCATGACTTAAAAGGATAACAGTGGAGCTTATATGACATTAACCTTAACAAGAATTTACACAGAGGAATTGCATCCTACCAACATCCTCAAGTTTTCTAAATCTGCTCTAACATACCAAGTGCTATAGTTACAGTGTTAAGTCAAGGCACAGCAATCAGAAACATTTGGAGCAATAAGTCACAATATATGAGTTGGGGGGGAAAAAAAGGGAAAAATATGCTGAAATACCAACACAGAGCAGCTGCACAACTCTCAGGAGACCCTCAAGAGTCCTTAGATTCCAATAAGACTTCCCAAGAAGTCTGTGGATGCAAAGAGGACTGTGTGTATGATTTGACTTCCAAATGATACACGACTGTGGCATAAGGAGTTAACTGCTTTATGATATTATATTAGGAATTTTTCCTTTGATTTAGTAAACGTTCTGAACTAATTCCATGATATTTAAATAGTAGTTCTATAACACATCATATCTGGGCTGGAAGACACTTAATTTTCACAACCACACAAACAAATTTTACAGGCAGGTCTGCAGTTATATCCCTAATAATCCCCCTAATACAGCTGTAACAGAGTCCTCCAGTTCAGCTATTTTGTTTTACTGTGGGGATTGCTTTAGTCTGTCCCCAGTACCTAACTGGACTCTGCTGTAAAAACCCACAAAAACATTAGTCCCCACTGCAGAGTTTACTGAAATTAAAGCCAAGAATTAAATGAGCATTAGGAAGCACAAAGAAACAATAGGACACCAGTGGTCCCAGGGCTGGGATGCAGTCTCAAACATAAGCCACCTGAGCCTTTGGATGGCTTCTTTTGGACATGACCTCAGAGACGAGTTACAGGGAAGGATTTGACAGAAGGTAATTAGAGCAGTTTGCAGACATGTAGAAAGGTAATGGTGGAAACAGCATATTTATTTTCAGCAATTAATAAGTGGGTGCTGAAGGCTGGTGTCACAGGTCCACTGGAGATGGAAACAACATTTTAATGAGAATTAAAATAGAGCTAAGCCACAAAAGCCCCCAGGAAGAGCAGACAAAGCCCTTTCTGATGCATGATACCACAAGGGAGCCAGTTTAAAAGAGCAAGGAGGAGAACACGTGATTAAATATGATCCCTAACAGAGAACCAAAGGCAATTGAGAGGAGGAGGCTGCATCCCCCGACACAAACTGGGCAGAATAAGCAAGTAGAAAACTTGACCTACCTTCTCCCCACAGAGGTAGGAAAGATTACACGAGGAACTTTTTCCTCGAAGAAAATGTGACCTTGTGTTTATTTAGGAGTAACTTTTCATTCATATTGAAATTGGTCAATTAACATTAAAAATGCAAGAGGAAGGGCTATAAAAGCTGCCTCTGGGATCATTAATTTTTAATCATCCCTTTGAAATGGCCAAACAAAAGTAAAAACACCCTCTGTCCCACTCCCCGGGTTGAGGTGCGGAGCTGCATAAAACCAGTTACTTCTTGGAGTCAGCAACCCAGGCAATATAAACACAGGCTCCTGTATGAAAACAGAGTAAAGATTTCACAGACCCTGCAGGTTTTGCTCAGCAGAGCCTCTGTTAATTCCGAAGCCATCGGGGTGTAGGGACACCGAGATGTTCCTCTTCACAACGAAGCTCGCAAAGAAAGAGGTGCTGATTAACACTGAGACTTTGGAATATTCTTAACGAGAGGTGGTCCTTTAAAATCCCTCCCTTCTGCCTTTGCACTGTAATGTCTTGAGAAATAAGTGCAGCTCCAGCTTTTATTATTCTATGACTACTAACTTTAAAAATATCAGTACTGGCTTTTGGTCGAGACCCCACGTCATTACAGAAAATTCAGTGTTCAGATTGCTTTGTTTGCTAATTATATCCTGGCTCTTTAGATCATTAAAGACTGGACATTGGGAAAAAATTCTTCACCAAAAGGTTTGTCTAAGCATTTTCTGTTGCAGAAACTTTTAAATGCAATTTAAAGCATTTGTTAAAGCAGTGAAGTTATCTGTGATATGTTATGCCAGTTTTATCCAGCTACAAGAGATTTGGAGTAAGATATGGGAATAAGTAGCTCCAAACTGCCTTAGCACCCGAGCTCACAATGTCATTATATTTATTAGAGGGTCTCAAGAAAACACTCTGGTAGTGTCAGAATAACAAATTTCCTCTCTGTAACTTTTGGGGGCGAAAAGTGTTAATAATTAAGCATTTTTTCCACTTCTAGAACTTCATTATTTTGGGTTAAATTATAAACTTCCTCATGGTTTACTCTTTTAAAAAGTACTTTAAGACACATTTAGACTTTTAAAGAAAAACAAAATAAAATTCTGTTCTATTGCTTTCTCTTCTTTTTTTTTTTTTTTTAGCCTCAATCAACGTTAGGAGAAAACTACTGATGTAAACAAAGATTTTATCACTTCAAATTATGATAACTCAGACACCATTAAAACTAAATTGCAATAATTCATGCCTGAGAACAGTTGTTGTCTTTTCTGCTACTGTAAAAGAGCAAGTGCAATTTTTTTCCCCATATACAAGTTTAATGGCTATTTTCAAATTTGCTTTCTGATGACCACAGATGTAGGATAAACTAACACAGCAGTGTAAATAACCGTAGCTGTTTCTCTATAGACCAATAAAGAGCCATGATCATTAACAATAAACTATAACCATCAACAATAAACATTTGATGACAATCATAAAAAGAATTGGCCATTGTGAAGCTCAACAAATTTAAGACAATTTCACATTAAATTGGTGGTTGGGCATTTAAGAAGAAAGTATTTCACTGAAGGGCAGCAAATGATGAAACAGCCACTGTCTTCTGATTCGGGATGTTTAAAGGCATTTTCTGAAGCCAAGCACTCTGGTTTTTTCTTTCTGCATGTTCCTTGCACAAACATTTAATGTGCACTCCACTGGCTGAAAAGTTGTGTGAGTAAAGCAAAAGGAATCCATTTTAAAGTTGCCAATTTTGCAGGTTGGCAAAACTATGACAAACTCTCTGCTCAGCGGAGCGGTTCTGCTCCTTTCTGAGTGGTTCTCAAGGCAAGAAATTACTTTCCTCCTTTCAATCTGCAAAATACAAGGAGCAGATGGGTGAAAGCTGATTGTTTTTCTTGGAACATGTTTGCACTAAACAGTTCCTAAGCTGGCTCCGTGTACATCACAATCAGACCGAAGATTCACATTCAGGATGGGACTTAATCATTTGTCGGCCCCCATCAGTTATCTGGGAGATTAAGTTCCTTGCTGAATTGCACTAAGAAAAGATTACAGGGAGAAAAGGTGGCACATTTCTGTTTAGTGCAGGTCTAAAGTTTCCAGCTGACATGTTGAAAACACAGGTAGGATAAAACCCCACAGACACAGACACACTGAAAACAGAATTTGGTACCTACACGGTCAACTTTTAAAAACTCAGCGGATTTAACAAACTTAAAGAATATCATGGTTCCAAGTTTCATTAGTTATCCTGAAAAAGCTCATGAATCTCTTTTGGTAAACATAAAACTTGCAGGACCATACTTTTCAAAGGAACAATGGAAATGAGTGAAATTTAGACCCTAATATTTTTTAAGCCAGAAGATGCTATAACAAGAAAATAATTAGACACATCCAGCTCAACAACACAGCCAACCATTGGATCATACATAGATTGATTTAAGGTTTCAAATGATGACAGTTTTTTTTTCTAAAGTCTTCTATTAGTTGTTTATACCAACTGTTTGAAGTCACCACTGAAACAGTGGTTTCAGAAGAGGTCTTCAACAAAGAGTGATTACTTTTCTGAAATCCACTGAATGAAACTGAATTTCAAAGGCAGGACACAGTTTTGCCACAGTTTCAAAGCTGTGATTATTTTTTTGGTCTTCTGTGGACATGAATGAAATTAATAAATCAAATAAAAATATATACAAAGTTAGGTCCAAATGTATAGAAAAAGAATGAAATATAACTTAAATGGAAAAATTAACTTCAGTCATACCCATTTTCAGATAAATGATGAGAACAGGAGAGGGAAAGTGAGGACAAAAAAATTCGCTTACATTTAGTTTGAGTAAAGGTAGAACTGAAATGAGGGTTAATTACCATTTAAAAATTTTTTTCCTGTTAGGAATCCCAAGACAGAGCCTTCCACCTCAGATGAAGTGCTATAAATTAAAGTACCTAAAACCTCTAGTAGCTTAAGTTCTTTTCATTTGACCGCTCTAGTGTTACTCTTAAAAATAATTAGCACCTCTTAACCTTAGCCATAACTATTTCAGTAAATGTCTGCTATCATGTTATCAAGGTCTTGAAGTATTTTTGAGCCTCCTTGATCACGTGTAAGTATTTGGCACTTGACCCATCAGATATCAAATCACAGGTATTTAAGTTTAAAGTATACACATGAGAGAAAGCTGATAACAAGAGTTAACATTCCTTGCTCCCCAGCAAACACTATTTGCCTTGACAAAGCAAATCTTGTGCTCCCATGAAGGGGGAACATGACAAAATATAAATCCACTGTCACAAAAGACTGGACTGTGATGTTCACGACTGAATTTAAGCAATGAAATCGCAAAAGTGATTTTTACTTCCCAAAGGCAAAAATAGTTGGATTATAATAAAAAAAAATATTATTTCTTTTCTTGATCTCACACTAAGATCTCCATGTTCCAGAACAGTCTGGTGTAAATAAAACAAAAACTTCAGAATACAGAACTAAGGTGAAATTCCTTTTCAGTGTGGACTCAGCAGGTTAATTTGTCAAGGACACTCATGGTGGTGCAGTGCTTGGCAGTAATACGTATCTGTAAAATTCCAGCAGAGCAAATAGCTGGAATAAGTGTCAGGAAAACCCAGTTATCTGCTGTACTAATAACCACAAGGCTGTACACACCATGCTGAGAGAACCTGTAGCAGGAGCAATGTCATTACCTTCAAATTTCAGGTTGGCTTGATGAGCTGTTTATTCCAATTAACACAGAAGGAAATTACTGGATAACTACCACCTTCATTTAGAAAGTCTCCCTAATGTTCCTTTTATGATGAGTTCTGCAGCACACTTTTTTTTGAGGATCACAGCATTTAAAGCAATATTAAAATCACACATGGCAACTGAAATTTTCATCTCCTCGTGCTGTAATCACAGACAGAAATACATTTCTAGGGAACTTTCACACACCCAACGGAAAAAGTAAAACACCTGAAACCGTCTCTGATCAGAAAATACGATAAATTTGCTTTTTACAAAAGGTTGCCACAATTCTGCTTAGATGTTGAAAGACTACATCTCTAGTCATTATGAAGTTAACTGAATGATCAAAACACTATAAAAATGGTGTCTTTTTGCAAATAGCCTGAAATGGTCACTGCTGTCATTTTCAATGTTTGTTTTTCTAAGGATTAATGAAAATGATGGTACATACTGTGCATAACATTTAAGTATTTCAACTTCTGTAAATCAGTATCATTTTGTGTGTAAAAAGACTTATTTTCACAGGATGTAATATTAGAGAAAAAACTTAATGCTCATTATCAATAAAGTAATATAGTAAACCGCTCATTTATTTATCTACTTTTTACTACTGCTTCTTTCTTCTGTTTGAAAATTATCCCCCAGAATTTTCAAACTGTTCCACAGAAAAAATGGTTGTGTTAAGATGCAAAGTTTAATGCTTTCATTCTACGTGCTTGCAAGCTGACCCTTGATCAAATTAAGATATGGAAGGCAATGTTCTTTCTTATGGAATGATGTAAATAACTAAAGTCTTAGCACAGGAGAAGAGTTCACAGAAAATTAAAAGTTCATGCTGAGCCAAGACAGGTAGAAGAGATCATTTTCATCAATACATAGAAAAGCTCAGGTCAGAAGAGTAAGTACATTTTCTTGAGAGCAACAGCCATTGAAATACACAGTCTGAGGGTGAAATTAGGTCAAGACTTCCCAAAATGAAAAAAACCCTAATCTGATCTAGTTTACAACATCAGCTCCAGTTATAATTTACAATTTTGAAAATAGTGTTCAAAGTAATGAATCCTAAACTTTGAGCAGATTGACTGATTCTCTTGTTTTAATCATTTCCCTATATTTCACATATTCAGTTTTTCATTTTAGGCAGAAATACTAAGATTTACAAATTGGAAGTAGAGAAGAGCCAAATGAAGGGTTGGCTTCTTTTTCTCATTTCTTAACAGCATGTTCAATCTTTTCTTGGAAAGATAAATATAACAGCTAAATTAATACGTGTAAAGTACAACACAGATTCCTTTCAAATTATCCAGCCCTATCTAGTACTGTTCTTGACATTTAATAACTGTCTGCATGATGATCCTGGAACTGTCATGGGAAGGTAACGATCCTGTCCTTGTTTTTTAAGAGTAAAGACAGTAACTGTGCATTAGTTTCTAAGATGTACACAATGTCTGCAACTGGAAAAGAGAAATCAGCCTTTTTGCCATATTTTGAGATGAAAAGCCACCTCTAAGTGACCACAAAGCAACAATGGGCTGGAGGTGAAGTGGGTTCAAGAAGCTTTCAGCAGCTGTGGCAGTCACAGCATCCAGCATTGCCACAGTTCTCAGCTGACCCACTCAGAAAATATTATTGGTGAACACTGAGGTTCTCCTTTGAAAAGGAATGCAAGAAATATATTCTTGAAGTAGGTTCTTCTAAGAAACACAGTCTTGAACCAGGTTCTTTTTAAGTGGATCAAGGCTGGAGTAAACAAAACACAGAATATCTCTGAAAGTGTGGTCAGGGCTTTGTTCAGGATCTAAACTCGGAAAAGATGTGCTTATGAATTTGTGCTTTATTTCTGGCCTTGCACTTGCACATACAAGCTCGAGTAGGAGCCCTGACTAAACTCGATATTTCAGCACTCATCTGCTTTTCTGTCTCCAGGTAGCAAAGTGAACAGTGAAAAACAAATAAGAGAATTCCTCCTTCAATTAAAACACCTTCCCAACTGCAACCAATACCTGTAATGCTTTTCCTCACATTAGACCTGAATTCCAGTGCTTATGCAAAATAAGGAGCATCGAAGGTAAGCAGTGCAATTAGGTGTGCCTCAGCAATACATTTTAGAAAAAATATACTTACCCTGTGTTTTGAAAGGAGGGGGAAAAAAAAGAACAGGAGATAAACAACTGCATAAAGTTTCTAGGGAGAAATAAAACAATAGTAGTTTTGGGATGTTTTTCTTAAAAAGCAAAGGCAATGAGGTTTACTCATGTCTATAACACAGGAGGATACATTTCAGTGTTGATAAATTAACTGGATACACACAAACAAGTGTGTCGCCGGAGATAATTCTGGAACCTGGGTGGGCCACAAGCATGGGGATGTATCTCACATCAAAGTTTTCAGTCTAATTATGGGTGGAAATCACTACAGTGTTTTTGTAACTTAAAAATTTATGTCTGAAAAACCACTATACTAGAGCAACTTTTAGATTAAGATCAACTTCTCATTGAAATCATCCAAAAGAATTGATAAGATGAAATAATCACGCTGCAGAAATATTTCTGCTTTTGAGGAAACAGGTTACAGTGATGGTCTAAAAGCCATGGACAAACTACATCCACATTACAGCTTGGGACAGTGAACAACATTTCTCATACTCTTCAGTATCTCTCACAGTAGAATTGGGAGGATGAAATTACCAAAGTTAAAAATACTATATAACAACAACTGCATCCTCACACACATATGGGTTACCTGTATCTGCTTCAGAGACATTCACCCTGAGTTTGCCACAGCCCCTGTAAACACTATAAATATCAGGCAACCTCTGGTGAAATTTGTCTCTTTGATTATTTGAAATCTTTTGTATTAAATCTGGCCCTTGCTATTGGCCTCAAATATGAATCCCATACCTGATGGGTAGGATTCTCATCCACGGTGTAAGAGACTTGGATTCGCTTCCCAAATCTGGATTAAGTAAAACAGAATAATTTCCTTCAGAGTTTGAATTTTAACCTTCAGCGCTACATTCACGTGCCAGTTACTCCAGGCATTGACTCTGCATCTTCCTTTACCAGAACTTAAAGAATTGGAAAATTTTTTAATTCTCAAAGCTCTGTGGGACACAAGAATTGTTTTTTACTAATGAGAATCCTATCAGAACACTGTGTACGTGCATTTAAGGTTTGTTATATACATTGCACATACTATGAAGAACTGGAGAAAGACTATAAGAACTACTTAGCACTCTTAGTTCATAGAACCCTACCTTGTTAGGGACAGTGCTCAGCTACTATTTCACATGTGCCCCCAAAGCTTACACTTCCAACAGCCATGGGAGAGGTGGAAATCAACAGCAAGGGCTGGGATAATCGCAGGAAAACAACAATATTATTGGCACATGAGGAATCAGTGAAATATTGAGTACCTGAAGGAGCTGAAAAATGCACCTTATCTTCTGCAGCTTCCACACTGAGGCTTTTTAATGGAGGCTGTCATTTATAACTTCTAAATTTTTGAGTCTCCTAGATGTGAAATCCTCAGCCTCCCTCTCTAGAGTAATTACTGAAAGGTGTTTCCTACCAAGATGTTTATAATGTTGGGGTTTATTTTTTATATTGTTTCTTGCCATCAAACATGGTTACATGAATACCTGAACTAGATGTATCTTTTCCCCACCATTTGTCAACTGATACAAAGAAAAACTTCTTCTTTTTCTGTGCTAATTGTTGTAGCAACATGTTACCAGGAATAGAATGAGCCTGAGTAAGATTTGACACTATGTGCACAGTAAAGGATGCATCTAGACGGCAAACCCTGGATCCCAGCCCTGAAATCCCATTTTATACTCATTTCCTTGGCTTTGGGAAGACATTAAGACAGCCTGCAGCTTACCAGAAATAAAACATTGACACTGACAATCTCAGTTTAAGCAGATGTTCTGCAGATGCAAAGGAAGATTTAGAATGTTTTCTGGACAAGACTCCTGAAAATTACTCTCACAGATGAATAAACATCTATACAAAGCACAATGCTGCAAGCCTTGTATTTCTATATAACAGATAAGGAAAAACCATCTGTCCATTGTGGTAATTTGCCAAGCAGCCAGTCTAGCATACCATTTTACTATCTGTAAAATATCCTGCTAATAAACAATATTTCTTAACTGTTTTCATCCTGCCTGCACATGCTAAATAAAAACTTCATTGTGTACCCCATCTCTGTTAAGGTCAGTCATGTACATGACAAGGAGATCAGTTCCTGCGAGTCTGTGTGCCTCTCTTCAATCTGGAGAAGAAAGAGAGCTTTACATTGAATATTAGTGTTAACCTTTTATTCTGCAGGAACTGCTCTATTTAAGTGTAATAGTCCTTTGGACTTTTTATTATTAATATCCCATGCTCTCAGTATCCAATTCTATTCTTTATTGTCTTTCAAGTGCCAAAAGCCAGTGGGTATTAAGAGATAAATTGTACTCAGCACTACTTGGGTCCAACAAATAACATCAAGAATATGTTTGCAATTAAAATTCACACAATGGAATATTCTAAATGAACACAATTTAGTATCAGTAGAAGCACATGTTGATGATGAAAAATACACAATGGCATGGTACTCTGTGCTGTATTATGCAAATGGATGCAGCAAAGGTCAAAGTTTATCTCAATCTCGTAATAATGTAGTCTGCAGAGAATAATTAATTTACAGTGTGCTTTCTTACATTGTGGAACACAATACTAAACCCCATTTTATTCAGGAATTTTCTTTTTCATTCTGCAGAAAGAAATCACATCAAAGACTTTCGATTTCCTGTTTGGGGGCTGGGGGGAAGGAGAAGGGACAGTTCTTTAATTCATGTCAGTCTAACAGTAACACCAAGCTAAAACTAACCATTAAAAATCCTGTGTTTTAATTGCTGGAAATGCTGCTAAATTTTGGTGTTTAGAAATGAGATTTCCATGCCCAGTAGCTGCCTTACATTACTACAGCAGAAGTGTTTGAATGATTTCCATAACCCAAGCAGTACTATAAGGATTCAGTCGTACTCCACAGTTCCCTACACAGGACAACAATTCAGATCTATTCCATGCTTGTGAACTACTGAAGTCTCGTGCTGTGGATTTGAGGCATCATCCAGTGCAGGGAGGTTATGAAGTTGGAAGCATAAAAAGCCAGGATGCTCACCTGTGTGCCACGTGCTGGTGGGAAGCTGGGAAACGGAACTCTGGTTCTGTCACTGTAAGCACAATCTTCTCCATACACTGGTGCTGCTCCAATTTTCTCTGCCTGCCAAAAAGAACAATGTGATTTCTTGGCTTTGTGAGAAAAAGACCTTTCAGGAGCTGATGTTCAGAGCAGCCCATGGTATGTTATGCAAACACTTTTTCACATATATTAAGTTTTAAATAAATGTTAAACATAAAGAGTTGTAAGAAGAGGGGGCTTCTGACATCAGCCTCCAGAGAGCACATCTCTAAACAATAGGATGAGATGTTGGTGTTCTTTCAGATCCAAGGGAATTTATGCCTTACCTTCAAATGTTTGTACCAGATTGTCATTTTGATTTGGAAGCTAAATACAGGTGCTGGGGAATGAAGAGAGGTCACACTGTACAGAGCACAGCAAACTAACACGATAAAGAAGTAGTAGCTATGTTACAGAGTTGTGTTTTACAAAGCATTAATTGGTCCTAGAGGAAGTCTGTCATTCATCTGGAATTTTAACCCAACTTCAGCTTCAGTTCCTTTAGCTTGTTTCACCTTGTATTTATTTTCTAGGAAGCTGTGTGCCTGTGTGGTTGCTTCCAGGAATCTTGAACAACACGATGTCCGTGCGATCCAGCAGTCTCTAAAGCTCATTCAGTGCTGCTCGCACACAGGTCAGAACAATTCTTTCACACTTCTTACTGCCTTTCATGGGAGAAATTTGCACACAGCAAGCACTTTTCCCCTGTCCCGAGAAGTCATCCATCATTATAACCTCAAGTGTGGGTCACAAGATGTAGAACTAGACCAGCTGCTGCAGTACCTCATCATTCAAACTACCATAGATACGGTACTCCTTATGTCAGGTACCTTTACACACTCCAAATGAAACACTGGCAATTCCAGAGGAGGGAGGAAATGCTGTGGAGTAGTTAATGTTGACAGTAGTTGCTAAAAGGTCATTTGGAGACATTCATTAGTTGTTTGCTTTAACAGACAGTCATTATTATTGGCAGCAGGAATTGGCAGAAAGCAGTGTTATTGTCAGAAAGCATTAAAAGAGTGTCATTTGTCAATATGGGCTCTTCTGTGGAGCTGGCTGAGAACTCCATCTCTGAATTAAAATGTGAAAAAAATAGCATGAGTACCCCAATGTGGTTTTATCTGCAGCTCCTGATACTGTCACTGAGGATTCTTTAGGGACTCTGTATCAGCCCACTATCTTCTCTGTCTGGGAGAATAAAAGAAGGATTTTATCATAAACTTCAGCTTCTATGATGCTGTTATGAGTTTTTCCAGATCTAATAATCTCTCTGTTTGCCTATCCACCTGTCAGCTAGGCACATTTAGCATTAACTCTATTTCTAAACACAGATACAAAAATTTTTACTATCTAGATGAATTTTTATCTGTTTATCTGTGGGGGAAAATATATTCAAGATTACATCCAATAATATTCAAGATCCCCTTTCTTGTTCCAAATACTTGAGCCAATGCTAACCATAACTCAGGTCAGACTCAGAAGGGGTAGTGGAAGAGAACTACAAATGACACTTGTAATTTTCCTTTTGGGACATTCCAATAATGAAAATAATACAGTTTTTGTCTTTAATGCTGTCAAGTTCCATTAAAAGCATTTTTTAGCCCTTCCCAAACCTACATTATAATAAATGTCAACTCTCCAGTTATTAGATATTTAAATATTTGTACTAAGAGCCTTTAATAATGAGAATACACATTGCAGACATATATGCTGTTGTACTATTCAGGTGAAATAAATCACTAGGGTCAATTATTCCCAGAGTCTTAATAAAGGTGATTTTCTTATCAAATCTCAAAATGTCTCCTTTTTAATATGGGCACAACTGCACTAATGATTTAGAGTTATTATTTAATAACTTCCAGAATAAACACAGAAGTACCCACTAATTATTTGATGACACCATTCATTCTCCAACTGGCTTCCTTCACCTCTAGCACTTGGAATCTGTTTAATTCATTTCTCCAGGTTCTCTCCCCAGCAGTGAGTCACATTTCCCAGTGGCTGTAGGAAAAGAAGCTTTTAAGCTTAGTAATGGCTTCAGCAGAATCAAACATTCAAGAACTGGTACTAATCACACACTCAGCTGCTTAGAGCTTAAGTCCTCAATGGAAGAGAAAACACCAGTTCTAAAACCCCATAAAAAGAAGTTAAGAATTTCTAGAGAGCCTCTTCCTTCCCACCTGGCGAGGCAGAAATGGCATATTCGGCAAAAAATTGCAACTGGCAACAGCCAAAGTGTTGATGCAAGTCTGATGTCTTCAGGGTTGATGACATCTGGGAGTACTAATTTTGACCTTGACCATCATTCTTTTCCTGATTTAAGAGTTTTCCTTTTTATTCAGTTCATTAACAATGAAACTGAATTTTTTAATTAATTTGCCTAGTGAAAGAGGGCAATGTCTTTTCACTTCAAATGCTTCCATATTTTAAAGGGACTTGTTCATGTGCTCTGTTTGTGAATCAGAGGAAGAGGTGGTTACTGTGTTACAAAAGCAATAAAACACACGATTTACTAAAACATTACCTGAAAATATTATCCATGGAAGAATGAGTCTGATTAGCTAACAGCAGCAGATAGGTTTATGATTGCAAGTTTTATGACTATTTGATAACATAAAGTGTTATTTGCTTCTCAAAAGGAAGTTGCAGCACACAGTGCATTTGCTGAGCTTAGTTGTGTCATCCCTATAAATCACACAACAAGTTGCACCCTCCAGAAATAAAATCTGCGCTGTATTGTTACAAATTTAGTGTGCTAATAAAGTACTTGAGAGATTATTTCTGATTTTCAATACACAGTCAAATGAACATTTTTATTGTAGCCAAAGGCATTCGCTGCTGATAAAATTATAAATAATATTACCAGATACTGACATTTAATAATGACCATAATCAACCTGAAGCAAGTTGTTCCTTACATTTAAAATCAGTAAAAGATGATAACCTTTGGTGGTCTGTTTCAATTACACTTACAAGATGCAGTAATACAACATAACTACAAGACACACTTCAGTTACATTTTTTTCTTGCATTTCCCTGGTTAGGGGGAAAAAAAAAAAATCTTTATTATGTGCTGTTCTTTGGGCAGACTGAATTATTCAGTTCCTTCCATGTGTTCGCAGGCCATGTTTTGTCAGTATTTGGTTCAAGCTTCCTCGTGTTGATTCCATCACAAGCAAATATTAATGGAATGCCACAGTCACACTTGCACTGCAGCGAAATCTTGAGGCACTACATCCTGGCACGGTCACACAGCTGCTGTTCTGGGTTACAAACACCCCAAAATGAAATAACTACCACAGAAGTGTCATGTGATCTGCCATATACTGAGTTCAGGAAGCTGATGTTCGAAAAGCTGTTCAGAATAATTACCAGAAAAGGAAGATGCAGTCTATCTGAGTTACTTACAGAGTTTCTGTTACTACAGTAGCTGAGTAACCAGTTATGTTTGACATCACCACACTCCAAAACTCCTCTTGGCCAGTAAAGAATGTATAGCAGACAGTGGAAGGTGTCAGGAGAGCAAAGGATTTACATGAGCATATAAGAACAGGCCAAGGTAAAGCAGAGAAACAAGTATTCCAAGATCAGCACATGAACTGTGGAAACATTTTTTTATAATACAATTGAAATCTCAAATATTACCACTGTCTACTAGGGTTAGTCCTATTCAACTTATACATTATGTTGTGGGTTCAGCCCATGAATAGTTTGCCATGCAGCACTTCTGCACGGGATTACCCAATCAAAAATCATCAGCTCCCAAGATTAAGAGAGCCCTTGACTTCAGGAATAATATTTGTTATTACTCTTTTTAGTATTACTATTTTAAAAACTGATAATTAAGGAAGAGTAATTATTATTTTAATGTCATTTCAAAGTTACTGACAAGAAATGCTTGACACTAGAAAAAACCAATAAAAAAATGCAAGTTAGTGCAGCAGCATCTCTAAGAGGCAGCTATTTGACTTGTATTTATACCATAAAAAAAATTAGGCAGAACAGAACTGAATAGATTGTGGCACATCAGGATTATCCAAGCACAAGAGAAAAACAACATAAAAAATAAGCCAGCAGCCAAACTAGTAGAAATCACCTTTTCTAGGAGTGTGGTCTGAAGTTTCATTAAGGCACAGGTTCCCAGACTGTTTTCAGTGGAGATGCAGGTATTCAGACTGCAGATGTTCCACAGACAGCTCATTAGTCACACAGTGCTCAGTTCACCAGGCTCCTTCCAGCTGAGAAACTCTACTGACATACAACAAAAAGTATAAAAAAGTGTGTTAATGACGTTACATTTGTCTGTAAGCAACCTTCATGATTACAGAGAGGTCACAGGCCTGGGAGTGTCAAAGGATGCTCTCGGTGAGACAATAAAAGTCTTAATAGAACAATTTCTATTAAAAACAGAGCCCATTCTGTAGAAGTCTTGAGCATCACTACTTCCAGCTGCTCCCCTTGCCTCATGTAAAGGTGTCACTTCAGCCATATGCAGACACCTGTTCACTTCATCTGCTTCCCTCCTCTCTCACTTCCATTAACTGCTCAGCTCATATGATACAGAGATCATTCCCATTCCCTTTGTTTAGTACCAGCACAACAGAAATACAAACAACAACAACAAAAAATTCCTTCCTGGAACTTTTACAGCAGTTGCAACACTCTTTGTCACTAAATAATAATTTCCCCATTTTCATCTTTTTGTCATTTATTACTCACAAGGCAGTAAGAGTACAAGTATGTTGGAGAAGGAAAGTCTATTTAAAACGTTATAATTCACATGTTCTTTAGCAAAACCAGCTCTGAGCAAGACACCAGACAACTACCAAATTCCTAAAAGCAGGAGCCACAGAAAAAGGTAGGGAGGAAATCTTCATGGCGTTGTCCTCCCCTCACTGCCACACCAAGGGGGCAGAAGAATCTGCAAAAGAGAGGAAGTGCTAAAAAAAAAATCTCTGGTGCATAACTGCAGGGTTTGCTGCAACAAATTCTCTTGCTGTGCTGTCTGAGCTGCACTCACATCGTGCACAGCCACCCACTGTCTGACCAAGGCCTCCTCACTCCTCTCTTCTCTGAGAGATAAAACGAGCAACAGCCACCACAGGGACCAACAACAATACTCACACACAGTTAGGAATAAGAGAAGCCACAATCACAGTTTTACCTTAAAAATGCTCTGGGACTAACACACTAATCTGTACATTAATTAGTGGTTTGAACGAGCTACATAGATACCGGACTTCTGGCTAAATAAAAATCCCTTCTGAGCTGCTTTCCCTGTCTCTGTGGTTCCAGAAACCACCCGTTAAACTGGTAACAAAAGATAATTAGCCCATAACTGCATCTATTTGCATGTTATCTCCTCTATCTACAAATCCTTGAAATTTCTATTTTGCCCAATTAGTAGTTTGGATTGTTTTCCCCTTCTAGTAGCAAGAAGAGAAGAAACTCTCCTTTAAGACCTTGATCTCTCATTAGTCTTTCCACTGAATACACCACTCAGTTATCACTAGGTCACTGCCATAAGGTACAAAGCTTTGTCTTAATAAACCAGTTGCTTGCTAAATCAGACTGTTTTTCCCTGTATCTAACACTCTGTACTCCGAGATCAGATGCATTCACTCCATTGTGCAGATACTGCAGGTGAGTACACTTAATAGTCAACAACCTGAAAGCTAACACTAATTTAAATTACTCCAATATTATATGCACATTCCCCCTGAGGAAATGTAGAATACTTGTGAAATACTGCTTTTAAGATTCTTGGTTTAGTCACTGAAAGACCTATTCACCTAGAGAGAAAAAAAAAGTATTATATCTTCTACAATTCTACATTTTATCCATGGCTACATTCAAACAAAATGAATTATTATAGAGCCAGATTGAATATTTTAACAGGAACATTTAAGGTGTTATCTGAAATAGCACTAGAACATCAAAATGCTTAGTGCCCACGCAGGAATTGCCCTTTGCTCACAGCAGATAAGCAAAGACTACCTGATACTATATTAAATACTTACGTACACATTTCTCAGGCCAGTTTTATTCATTACCTGTACATAAGTATAATTCCAATGCCTTAATTCCTCCTGAAACCATGACTCCCTGCAGCTCTGTCCCAAGCAATGATGGCATATACTGAAAATCAGAACCCAGGGCGCTCCCACCCAGGATTCCCAGAGAGAGCTGGTCAAGGAGCTGCTCCTCCCAAAGTGCTGCAGGGAGATCTGTCACAGGGATGGCAGAGGGTAAGGTATCCTACAGCCTACGATGTGTGGCAATACTTTACCAGGAATTAAAAAAAAAGTTATCAGTAGTAGACTCTTCTGTGTATCTGGAAAGGAGTTTACCAGAACTCAAAAGTTTGTTGTCCCCATCCATTCTCCTCCTTCAAGTGGTGTCACTGTATGTCTCCAACACTGAATTCCCATTTTTCAGGCAATGCCAGCTACAGATTTGGCCTGTCATTTCTGTTGCCTGGTTGCAGGCCTTTGGGACCCGCAAAAGATGGTGCATCAAAGTCACCATTTGAATCCCCCGTCAAACTGGTCTCTGTTGCTGAGTGATGTGCACCATCAAAGCCTCTGAAATGACCAGCACTGTAGAATGTGGGATTTTGTCACTCCTGAGAAACACTAATCTGCCTTTCTTTGAGGACATATTTTCGTGCTGCTGCCACCACAGCAGCTTCAGGAAAACAACATGACTTGTGTCTCTCTTTGCTTGTTCATCTTGGGCCTCAGTGTTCAGGCTGGCTGCTTTCTGCTTCTACTTAGGCTGCCCTGGGGTTACACAGATCTTTGCAGAGCATTTACCTGCAACACTTCTGGAAAGTCAGAGTCCTCAAAACACTCACTGGGCTTTACAGCTCTAGAGGAAGATTTCATAAGAAACTTCTGAGTACACAGAAAACTCAGTGAATTTGTCAGTGGTTACGGTTATTATGACTGATGGAATCAGGTTTTCTAATTTTATAGTGCTTTACTTATGTTTTACCTGTTTCAGGTGAATGCGGGTTCCTCAAGTATTCTACATTCAGTGCAGCAAAGTTGATTGCCATTATCTGTATCAAAGAACATTTCTGCAGCCACTTTTTTTATAGTTTTCAGCCCAGCATTTGAGCATAAAATCCACTTAGAGAGCTCTTGCCTGCATGGGATGTTCATGAGCTGGTATCTTTTAAAAGACTCTTTCAGAAGTGAACTCTTGTTGCAGCACAGTTGTGAAAAAGGCCTTGCTGCATCAGAACCACAAAAATTTTACAGAAGGTAAAATCAACATAAGTCTTGACCCCCTGTGAATAAGATGAAATGACAGGTCAGTTACTCTTTGTCATTTGTGACTAGAAAGGAGCTTAGGAAACACATTCCATGGTAATGACACAGGAGGGAAGAAAAGGAATCCTCTCAGTACTGCAAGTGCTAAAAGAACACCACATAAACTAGTTCAGTAGCGACATTTTAACAGATTTAACAACCAATTTTAACAGATACTGTATTGTCTACTTTAAAAATACAACCCTTAGTAAAAAGAGCCCTGTCCCACTGCTGCAGCTCAAACTTTCTGTTCAGAAAATTCTGGTCTAAATTCCAACCTAATAACCTATTTTGGGGTCTGGTTGCAGCAAATATGCAAGTTTCACTTAATTATGTCATGAAGTGTTTGGGTGAAGCATTTTCGTAGTCCATCAGCACAAATAAATACTGGTGGCCTTCTGATGGGAAACCTGTCACTGCAGTGAATGCAGTAGCCAACCTCATTGACATGCAAGCCAACCATCATCTCGTTCCCTGCATTGTGTGTGAAAAGAAGACCTATTTCAATGCTGTCCCAAATGCACATGACAGCACGAATGAAGTGCTTTCAGCTTTATGGTACCCATTACAATTCATTATCCCAAAGTCCTTGGCATCAGTCGGGAAAAAGCCCCTCCTTTTGAATAAATGGACCTCCATCGAAATTCCACAGGCACCCGAACTGACTGCAAATGAACCCAAATATTCCTTGGCATTTTGTTAAAAGCAAAAGCCTTTTCTCTATGAAGTTGTTTGACAGAGGATTTTACTGCCCTGAATTTCTAGTGTAACAGATAGCATATTGGTTTTACTAGGAGATAAAGCTAAGAAGGGGTGTTTTATGATATTTCAGGAGATGAGGCCAATAACAAGAGAAAAGATGGATATTTTATGTCAACTTTTAGCCAGAAAGCTTATTCAGTGTCAATTAGACTCCCCATTATGCTAAATATTAGAAATCAAGCAATAAATTAAACATCTCCCAGAACCATTGATAATACATAAAGAGAAAGAACATTCAAGTCAACTGTGTGCTAGAAATGTGTAAATGGAAGGGACAAACTATATTAGTGGGAAAAACTTGCCTAAGGACTGAGGGTTCTTCTGTTTAGTTAGAAATTACTGAGTTGATCAGAAGTTACTGAGTTGACAAAAGCTCAAAACTTTGTTATGAATTCCTTCTCCCTTCAGGATCGGAATAGCAGAAAAGAAAGGCAGCATTTTACCATTTCAATTCTGTGTTAAGTCCTGTCTTTATGACACTTCATTTGTCAAGGTTAATATTTGCCTTTCATTGTCCCTAGATAAATTCTGCTTATTATAGTTACTAAAGTTACCTGGTAAGTTATAGTAGAGTCAGCATTTGCTGTGTTATGAACTCTGCATTGTAGATATTTTAAACTCTATCCTTCCTCTGGGTGAAATGATTTCTGTAACAATGGCTATTCTAGGTGTCTATTTTGGGATGGACCTACATTGAAATGACTGCACGAAGTCATCATTAAAATACAAATGAAAGAAAATTCAGCACAAGTACTGTACTTCTCAGATTGCCTCATCCTTGTTTTACAGCACTTACATTTGTATTGATTTTATAATGAATGCACATGAGATGAGGGAAGTGCTGACTTTTCTTGCTCTGCCATGTTCATTGCAGCTTTTCTTGTCTGAGTGAGGTGCAGTGTCTCACTGAACTATTAAAAAGGACTTACTGCAGTGGAATGAGTTTGTTTTACAGCATAACCATTATACAGCTTTTCTCATAAGACAATAGGTATAACTCATTTAGTGCATTAAGAGAAGAGTGACACCTGTGATTTAATATTCTTTAGAATGCACAACTTGAAAGAAATTGCAGTTTGGAACACTATTAAAACATCCACAGATGTCCTGTCCCTTCACCCTCAGCCTACACGTAGATTCTGTGGATAAAAGTGACCATGCAAAACCATACTGTGTATGATTCTTCAAGTGACAGTGGTAATGGGTTAGGCTAAAATAAGGTACTGAAACAATCCAGTCAGGGATTTGAGAAGTTTTCCTAGAACATTAGACTGATTTTCTACCTGTGAGGTCTCTTGAAGACGTTATTTATTTAGAGACAGTATGTAAACCACAAGCAGAACAGTCAGCTGGCACTAAGGAAGGGTGATGGCATTACAGTGGTTAATACCACTAGAAATAACATTTGCCACAGGACAATTAATACCAGGTGACAGATAATGTTGAAACTTATTCCCAAGGCCTCTGCTTCAGAGACAGCCACCTACCTGATTAGCAGGCCTTGTCAGAACTCACTGCAAGCTGAGAAGAGACAGAATGCTCACACTGAAATATATGAGGGGAAAAAAAATTAAAATATGACATTTTAGCCCTTGAAACGGTTGTTTAGACAATACAGCAAATTAAAAGAAACTTTGACAGCTGTGCACTTTATGCCAAGAAAAAAAAAATCATATACTAGTGCTACCTGAAAAAATATGCTGCTATTCTATAAGGAGTTACAAATAAAATAAAAAATAAAAAACACCTTTTGGGCTTGACACAGCTGTTACATGAACAGCTGTAAATTCTCAATGGAGATTAGGTCCATCCTGAGAGACTGCAGAGCTGAAAAAGAAAGATTTTGTGAGTTAGCAATATTTACTCATTTAATCCAGGTCCTCAAACTGTTTACAGAGACTGCTGAAGAAAATCATGACCAAGAAAGCCAGGCCACAGCATCACATATGCCACGGTCCATATTTTTCTAGGGCTTTTATAGGTAGCTATTAATTTGCTAAATATTAAAACAATGAGGCAATTTTAACCTACCCAAAACTAGGGAACTTTCCCCGTAAGGATGTGACTGCGGCTTTTTCTCTGCTGCCATTTCAGCAATATTCCCTTTGCAGGGAGGAAGAAGTAGAAGTAGTCTTAATGGATTAAGTCTATATCGACACATTAAAAAGTTTCAAACTTCTGTTGTCCATTGAAGTACTTCACCATTACCAGTTACAGATTAAACTGCTGTCCAGATATACCTTTTGGAGTTTTGAAGCACATACCTCAGACATAGACTGCAGCCTGGTTGGGTCAAAATGTACTTGGTGCCCCATTATTTCATCTGTATCTCCACCTGGGTTTTTAATACCATCAGCACACTACTTTAGATCACAAAGACAAGCCTAACTGGACTTCACAGAAGATGGGGGAAGAAAACATCACGATCTCTAGAAAATAACTCTCAAAAGCTTTTTCATTTCAAAGTGCCTTTCTTCCTTTTTAAGAGAAGCAGTCCCCTGCCACCTCTCTCAAAGCAACAGGGCAGTTTAAACATGTCCCAAGAGCACAGCAGATGGTAACACAAGCTGTTTTATTCCTGCCACGCGCTGGCAGTGACACCAGCTGTTCTGTTATGCACTCAGGGTTACAGACCAGAGCCTCCTGTGGGGAAACGAGAACATTCTAGAGGGTGCTGAAATATTGTATAAGGACCTTCCAAAAAGATCCACAACCGAGTGATGTGGAACTACAAGGCAGGTATTCTGAAAAGTCTGGAAAATCTGTAATAGCAATAGCACCAGTGGTACCACACTGGTGACCATGGCCACTGTCACAGCTACACCCTGCTCAAGTCCTTACAAGGAGGAATACGGGGAGTTTTTTTCCCTAGATGGAAGGAAGCATATTTTGAACAAGAGTTAGTTATAAAGCTTCATCTTTGTTAAATTCTGCTCGAGGAAAGAATCCCAGAAACTCCACTGTATTGCACAAGGCTCAAAACTTCCCGTTCAAATGCCAAAATATCCCTTCTCTGCATAGTGATTTTAAATTTTTGTCAGGTACCACCTTTCTATTTTAAGCAGGAACAAGCAGCTTCAATGGTACATAATACTGCAATACTGTGAATTTTGCTCTAGTAAATCTTCCACGGCTTTCTGAGTAAATATGGTCCACTAGTACTGTTTTGACAAGAAAGAAACTTGCAACTCAACTTGTATTTTCTGTACCACTTTAGGCAAGTACTCAGTAAGTCTTTTTTCAGTTGCTGTTACACAGAGAAAGAAAGAGAGTAAACCATTACAAGATTCCCCAGGTTCCAAACTAAGGAGATTTCACTGCTAAAATACTTTTCAAGCAAATTATATCCTTCTTTCAACTGACTTGAAAAGAGCTTCCAAGATAGCTTATTTCATAGATAAAAGTTGTTGCAGTAAAACTGATTAAAATGTATTACATTATTTATAGTTCAAAGTTATCTTTGCTTCAGGCAAGGTATTTATACCTTTCATCAGGATTAACTATTTTACCAAGTATTTTTTAAACGTTAAGTCACTCAGTTTTAATTCAATCCATTACACCTGTTAAGTCTATTTTGGAGAGATTTCTGAGGATTTATTTCACAATAGATGAGCTTAATGTGTATTTCAATGGGAGACAGGATGGGTGGTTGGACAGATATGATGAGATGATCCATGTATCAGTCTCCTAAAAGAAGAATTTAACCTTAAAAGAGGGAGACACGAAATGCACACACTGGCTGCTACTTAAGGCATTTTTCAATCTGTCTTCTCCTTCTGTGCACCTGAAAAAAAATGCTGAAGCAAATTATATTTCCTTTGGGAGCACGTGTTATTAATGGCTATTAACATACACAGACTGGTGTATTTGTCAACAGAGAACTTCACAGAGATGCAGTTACATCAAGAAAGCAATTCCTGTATTGGTTTCCTGCATTTAAACAAAAAGGTCCCAATATAGCACATGGGCCAGCAGACACTTGTCTATTTACCTCCTATTAGCTGGCAAGGTGACATTATCAAACCTAGAAATTCTAAATTTTGGTTACATACTGATAAAGACTCTTTAAAAAATCCTCAGTTTCTCAGATCATTCCTAGAAAGTGCAAAATTCTCCTCCTATAGCCAATACACCATTTTATTTTTTTCTCATACCAAAAAGTACAGCTACATTACATTTCCCTGTGCTGCAGCATTTGCATGTTGATTCTACTTTAAAAGATTTAGGTTTTCCTTCAGCAAGTTCCTGCACGCTAAGGAATTCCCCCCCCAAAAAAAAAGCAAAAAACCCCATCTTCCTCTTTCTTGGAAGTGTTTGATACTAAAAAACAGCCAGATACATTTCTAAAAGTGCCAACAGAAGGAATGCTTTTCCCTGCAACTCTTCTGAAGTAAATTGATTCAGTTTGGTAAGCACTACCCACTGCCTTGGTGTCATCTGGAATAAGGAGATACATCCTCTGCTTTGTAAGATCCATGCTAACAAATTACTGTGCATCTTACCTGCCTCCACATTTCTCTGAACAGCTTAATGAGAGAGTTGTTGACTTCAATCTTATTAGGTGTAAACCAGAAGCTGCTCTTGAAAGCTTTTGGCATTTGTTCAATGTTTATTTTGCACGTTGTACACTTAATTTTTCAGCTGAGAAATAAGAAGTGCTATGTTTTGCACATTCTCAGGCAGTGTAAAAGAACAGCAGGGTTTACATGGTCTTTTTGCTTATTCTGTTGTTTTGGAGGAGAGGTTTTCCACTGTTTTCAAGTTCCTTGCCATACAATTTCACTTTATGCAGCAGCATTTCTTTACATTTGCATGACACATCAAACACACTAAAAGCTCTTTGTCATGTTTTATCAATGTTTCCCAGATTATGTCCTGCTTCCATACTGACAAGCTTGACAAAGGAATTCTTGTCGGATAGTGAATTAACTAGACTCACAAAATTTCTTCAAATTTTTGCAGATTGGTTGTATTCTGCTTTTCCCTTGAGGGACAACATGTACATAAAGACATTGAAATTATATTTTTCTCTCAGGAAACAACTTGAGCTCTTTAGCAGGTAATAAGAAAAAGCAGTATCTATTGATTATTTTTGAATCCTGCACCTCAGAAAATAATCCATCATGCCTTGTTTCTTGGCTGACCAGTTTGGATAAGATTCAAATATAGGGGTGAGGTTAAAGTAATAACAACAACAAAAAAAGGCACTTACTGGTCACAGACAGCTCAAGAATCCTAGCTTTGCTAAAAACCTTGCTATGAAAGGCTGGGTTTTGAGCGAATAAAAGTTAAATTTGTGTCCATCTTTCAGGAACAGTATATTGTAACTCACAGGAGATGCCATTTCGTTACTCATCCTATTATCCAGCTTTCAGACAGGCTCCCAGACTGGATTCCCTGTGTCATCCTACAAACTGTGCTCTGTGTGAGGTGTAACACATCCACCACGCTGAAGTGATCATGCTATCAGTAGCGTGAAATTCCTTTTATTTTCTAGGAAGCATTTCACATAATGTGGATAACTTGTTTTTCAAGAATAATTACAGGTTCCTGTGAAAAGCAAAGTTCTCCAAAACTCTGCTATAAACTCTTAAATTAGAAACCAAATATTCCATCAAAATCCCCTTAACACATGACACAAATAGTGATTTTTGGAAAAGTATTTTTCTGACCTTTATCGTAATGTCTACCTATCTCCACAAAAAACTCATTGGCAATAGAGTTACTTCTTGGTATCTCACAATCTTTTCAAGCTGTGGATGGTATCTTTAAAAGGTCTTAAAAACAAATCATGTCAAATTCTCCAATCCCAAATGTGAAAATTTTATTCTAATAGCAAAGACTGAATGACCCTTCTTATATTTTTCTGAATTCTGTCACCTACTCAATGATCACTTGAAAGGAGTGGACACTAATCACAATGTTCCTCCCTAAGCCACGAGGCACTATTTAACTGAAATTATAATGGTTTAGCATTTATTGCTATTATTATACAGAGCCCACTTTGTGTAATACATGTAACTATTTGTACAAAGGAGCATTAAGCAAAGGATTCTCACCCCATTCACAGTTTTCTGTATTGTATCCACTGTTTCCCTCTGAATTCTCTTGCAGCTGGAAGACTCATTAACCTCCTTCTCTGCATACCTGCAACACATATTTTAGACAGAAATGTGTTGTTTTGCTCTAAATAACTGAGTTACTGAGGGGAAAATTATCCTTTTAATGAACATCAAGATTTTAAAGCACTCTAGCCCACTGCTAAAACAGATATTTTGGACTAGAACATGGTTTGATCCACCACCCTTTGAACAGGCACAGGCCTGCTGTGAGTTCCTACAGCAAATACTCTGAAGAATAAGGGAAAGCCCAGTTCTTATCTAAACAGCCTCTAACAAATTTCAAATAACACACATGAAAAAATATGTTAAGACTTACATGAAGGTGAAGATTTTAATTGGTTGTGTTTGACAGTCCATTCCAATAAGAAAGCCATCTTTACCTCTGAGCAATGCTGTCAGTGTATTCTCAGAGCTAAAACTGCAAACAATCTGCAAAGGCAAGAGCCCTCCTTGGTCAGTAACCTTTTCACTGATGGCAGAAATCAGAGAAAAGTGACATCACACTTTTTGCATTAATAAGAAGGGTAATAAAATACAGTTGGGATTAGCATTTGAGAAGCCCAGGCTCGTGGACCAATATGCCTGGTGAAAGTTCTGCCTGACCAATTACGTCTTCACTGAAGTTCTTAAATAATGAGAACCGAATCTGACATTTAAAGAAAAGAACAAGAACATTTGTCTACTTAATTATGTTAAGCCTGAAAGCACTTCAGTCCTATAGTTTTCCCTTTCATTATGTTATTATATAAGCAGCATTAGAACAAGAGAATATTAGGTCCTATACTTCAGTAACTCCACTTTCTAAAAGGGCCTTCACACAGTGTCAGAAGCCAAATAATGCACTCCCTTAGTTTACAGCTCCACTACTTTGAGATACTAAAGTATTCAGGTGGGGGGTTTTTGCTTGGTTTTGGGTTGTATTTTTAATTTTTCCCTGTCCCCCATGCACCAGGATAATTAGAGACTGAGAGTACCTGTTGTTACTATAGATTTCACGATACTTCACTAGAATACCTCGTTAGGTCTGCTTCCCTAATTACACCAGTCACACCAAAGACATTGCCATCACAAGGCTGAGCCTTCCATTATTTTATTTTTTTTTACCTTGGGAGAAAAATGCCACTAGAATTGCTTCAGCAAGATTCCCTATCCTTTACAGTGAAGGAGGAATTTCACTCAGGTGGGTTGACTTTTTCGCAAAATACACTAACACAAAAAGTTTCCACACAGCAGGAGACAGGGTCTTATTAAAAACATTTTGGGAAGCAAATCCTCTGCTGGTGAGAGGTCAAGAACAGGTATGAAATGCAAGGAATGGTAATATCAACATATGCTGATATTTAAGGGAGATAGAAGGCAGCATGATAAGGATGGAATGAAGGATTTCAATGGAAAAAATATTAACCAAGCTTTGGATAAAATCGAAAAACTGTTCCTAGTGTGTTCACAAAGCCACAGTATTGGTTGTGGTAGGTTTTTTTAGTTGGTTGTTTTTTATACAGTACAACACTTTCTGTGTTTCTATAGAGTGAAATAAATAAAAATTTTGATATTTAATACCACTTCTGTGACCTCTTTTTTTACTAAAAAAGTTTTTTTTTTTAATTTGAGGCTGCAGTAAAATGCAGGTTATTCTGATGGAAAATATTCTTTGATTAAGTATAATCACCTCTAAAAGAAAAGAAAAACTGGTATTACTATATCTCTACAATTTGGTACTTGCTGCTAGAAATACACTTATAACGGAAGTCAGAGCAGCAGAACCCAAGTTAAATTTACTCTTGTTCCCTATAAAAATTATATACCTTCCTCAAATAAGAAATGTTTTCCAAATTAGAGTATTATGAAGAGGAAACTGGGAGGAAAATAGACTTTCATCCTAGTTAGTAAGGGAGCACAGCGTGGAAAAAGATCAGTTTTGCAGGCATAAATATTTTTTCTCAAAGCAAAATTGCATAGATTTTACCAACAGGATGCTCTGAACAAATTTCCTAATTCAAATCACCATCTGAGTTAACAAAATCTCTTGTAGGCTGAAATATATAAAAGAACTTTCAAAAAAGGGTTTTGCATAGTCATTTCCCTGCAGGGAAAAACTGGTTGCTTTGATTCCACCATGTGGTTCAATCATATTCCACCTCATGAAGGTGTTGCACAGCCAGTAGGAAAAATAGTATAAACACCAAAAAAAAAGTAGTATTTTCTGTGCCATTATGGTGATGACAGTTTTCTGAATGCTGTTTACTGTAAGCACATGGAGTAACTCAGACGTTTAACAGCTCAGTGTTGTTACACAAAGCTGCGGACTTGATCAGAAGGCCCTGACAACAAGGCTTCAATTGCTTGTCAATTATGTATTGTACCTAAAAACTGCAGGTCGTTTGGCCTTGTGGAACCCAACAAATACAAATTGTTATATTTTTAAATGTTGCCATATTTTGGGAAAGAAACACCGATGTGACAGCAAGAAGTAAAACTACATATTGCTAAAAAAAAAAAAGTTTACCTGGGAAACTATACTTTTTAATTAAAAGCATCAAACCCCAAACTTTTATTGTGAAACAAAAGGGACATAAATTCACTATTTTTCAGTAAGCAAAACCAGGTTGACTACAAAAATAGAACTCTGGGATTTAATGGAGAAGAAAACTTTGCTAAACTAAGTAATTTAAAAATATCTGAGGAACTCAAGCTTAACTGTTAATTATTCATGTTTCTGTTTTCATTTCCAGCTACTCCGGAGCTGCTGATGCTGGCACTCTCTACTAGGTTTAAGCATCCTTTCAGCTCAACTCTGCCAAATTAAACTGTCACTTTCTATTAAAAAAATCTATAGCAGGAGGTTTTTAATCTTCTGATTTATACTTTGTAATAGGAAGTCAAAGTTTAAATTAGGACGGTATCAGCTTATGAAATAAAGCCTGAGCAGTGCAGTGACAACCACCAGTGAAGAAAAACCTCCTGCTCACACTGAAGTGCACAGCAGAGCAGTTTGAGTTTCTCTTTTTTAAAGGTTTTTATGGTACACACTGGCAAGTCAGTCTCACACTTGTTTGAAATAGCAGTGCCCATGGATTCTGATAGAGCACCCCTGAAGGAAGGGGTCACTTGCCATGCAGTGTCTGAACTGTACCTGACTTTATTGACCCACTCCACCTGCAGCCTGCTCACCTTTCAAGTGTATTAAGCAGGCACCGCACAACTCACCTGAATTAACACTCCCTTATGTGAGCTGTTCCTCCTCAAATTTTCATAAGGAACTAGGGGCTCCACACTTCACTGTGCTGAAAATTAAACTGAGCCAACTTTGGTTATTAAAAAGCTTTATAAAATGTCATTCCCACTCCTTTTTTTTGTAAAATTATTACAAAGAAAAACTACAGTAATAGTCCTATTTAATTCCCTTGAACACTACCTTTTCTTTACATTTTTTCCTCCTAAGCGTTCTCCATCCTCTCCACTGGTGTCACTTTTTTCCCCACCAATCTATCTCTACCCTTCTGATTTATTTTTTTTTTTTCCTGGCAGCTGTATCCCTTGTCTTCTGTACAGGTACAACCACTATTTCCTCTCTATTCTCCATTTGCTCCTGTGATGCTGCAAAGCCAGTTCCCTCCTCAGAAGAGGGTAAGCCTTGCAGAGAGGACCTGATTACTACAGAAGGAACACGTGCACTGGAGTAGCTGAACCTGTTTTCTCGGTCCCAGCAGAGAGAATTCATTGCCCATCAACTGATTTCAATTACTTTAACAGCAAAAGAATCTGTGGCTAAACATTCAGATGAGAATTTGTCAAGGAAAAAATAAAAATCACAGAGACAAAAAAATCTCAAGTAATGGAGTAAAAGGGGAAGAAAACAGAAATACCTCAACATTTGCTGTGGAAGGAAACTTCCCAGACAATTTACCTCACATGTTTACCTAAAATATTCTCATGATCTAAAATTCCTCATGTAGAGTAAATTCTCAAGCTCTCATTTCAATTCTAAAGACTTATTAGCTTCCCATTTCCAAGAAACCTTCAGCCAGAGAGCTTATCCAACTGGTTTAAATTTTCACACTTAAAGACAGCTTTCTGCTTCTACTTGGGGCAATATTTCCCTCAGTGCCTATTAGAAGTCCAACTCAAGATTATAAGCAGGACCTTTTAGTATCACCATAATTTAAACATTTATTTTTTGAATCAGTAGATTAGTGTTTAAAAATGGAAAATTAGCTTCCAGGATTTGAGTTTTCTTTCATCTTGTGTACTATGAAAGTTTAAATTCCTTTGCTCCCAAGTCATGAGCACCAGAAATATTGGTTTTCTCTATTTATACAGAGATTATTTTTCTGAGGTAGAGCTGAAGAAAATTCAGTTACAAGATGTGCTCCAGACAGGGGGAGAGTGACCTCAGCCTGGGAAAAACAGAATTTATTAGGGTTACTATAACACAATTGCTCATAAAATGATTATTTACTGCAATCACTGGCACTCTCTGCATCATGTCATGTCTCATGAACTTTGAGATCATTTTTACAGAAGTTTAAATTGCCTATAAGCATAATCTTGTTATGACATCTTTATCTTGTCACAGGAAATTTTACTCCCATCCTTCCTTTGTCCTAGGGATCTATAGTTCACTCCTACTATTAATAGATGTCAGCCACTCTGTCTGGCTCAGCATGTTCTGCCAGGCTGGATTTCACTGGAGCCACCACTTACAGCTGTGGCTCAGCCAGAATTCACTCTCTCTTTGGACAGACTGAGTAAGAAAAGAGATTAGGGAGGAGAATACACAAGCTGGCTCTAATATAATTAGTACACAACACTGCAAGGTCACGAGAAGATAATTAAACTGGGTAAAAAGACTCAATCTCTACAAAGATTTCTAGAAAGAACTATTGAAACAGTCTTCTTGCAGCATGGTGTCCTTAGTATTGCCAACAAGGTAATGTAACTGCCATTTCCTATGCTTGGTTTATGCTTTATATTCTTTTGTGCTGCCCCACATCTGGTTTTTGTATCCACTCTGCTTTGTGCCGAGAGCCTGATCCTGCAAAGTGTGACACTACTGCTGTCCCCTGAAGAAAGCCAAGCTGCATTTCAAAGCTCCATAACTCAGACTTCATGGGGATTTAGCTCAAGATTCCAGTGCAAGAAGTTACACAGATGAACCACACAGTGTGTGAAGAAGTATCCCTTCTTTTGTTTCAAACCTATGACCTGCTGCTTCATTTGAGGCCCTCCTGTTACCACATCACTGCTTTCAGGATTTCTTAAGCCTTTTTGCCCTCTCTACCCTCCACCCAGTTGTTGCATTTTAAACTGAAGGGATTCCAAGCAGCTGTTCCTCACACAGAAGCCATGCTATACTTATGATTCTAATCTCCACAAAATCTTATACCTGCTTTTATCCATGGTTTATGACCTTCTCCCCATCCTACCACATAAAAAACAGGAAGCACCTACTTTCTGGGGTGACCACAGCTGCCAGTTAGTGGTTTAGGAAGCAAAAATTCAAGAACTGACTGTAACAAGAGTGGAAAAACTGCTTCTCATCACCAGTGCCACAAATGGTATCTGACAATGGCATCATAGACCCTCTTCTGCCTCCTCCTCCTCATTTAAGCCTCATCCACTTCATTCACTTTCCTTACATGAAAATCTGAAGTCTCCAATTATGTAATAGAAATTAAAACGCCAGAGACCATCAGGAATTAAATACTGTGATAACTGTTTCCCGCTACATTTTCCACATTGGAGCAGCACAAATGGGGCAGAAAGTCACCATATGAATTACACATTATTAACTTTAATTATTCCAAACTAAGAGGAATATTTTCATCACAAGATTTAAAGAATACATTTCTCTCATACAGCCATTTTTCAAGAAGGAGGCAACTTAAGATACAGCTTTTTACTCAGAGTGCCCATTTAGGTAACTTAAACAATTCTTTGCTCACGTGTGACCAGATAAGATTTTAAGCACCCCTCACACTCTTTATAAAGGGTCTATAAGCTGAACAGCTACATTCACTGAGATTGTTCAGAATTTTTTCATGTAATAAAGAGCAGTGAACAGTTGCAAACAATCACTACTGTAATTCAGGCAACTCTGAAGCCTCAACTCCACTAATAAATGTGACAGACTCTCTAACAGAACACACTAAACCTGTTGAGATCTATTTTCATTCCAGCAAACAGCTAAATTATCCCATCCCTGCAAGGGAGAGCAAGGATGGGCTTCTCTGTAGTCCAAAGCTTTTCTGAAAATAGATAATAAATCATAAATTAAATTCCCTCCCCTACTAATAACCACTGCCTGGAGGAGATAAGCAAAATTTGGGGTTTAAGCACTCAGCCTGTTTTAAATTCCAAAGATGCTCTGAAATATGATAAAATTTAAAGTATGGAGAAAAGAAACCACTAAAAAACTGTAATATAGTAAGTTCTAAATGAGGATGGGCAGGAGCCAACGTGAAGCTTGTGTTCTGCTGCAGGCATTTTTGCCCCACTCTCACAAGCACATTGATGAGGATCCATTCTGTGAAAGTACATAAGAGACCTCCAGGACACCTCTCAATGGATTTTCAAGTAGTCTGAAATAATCAAAATTGACTTTTTGCTTCTAAATCAGAAAACTGGAAACTGCTAGAAGAGTTCTTCTGGATTAGATATTCCTCTCCTCACGCAGTTTGTCCTACATTTGATTAATTGCCACCATGAAAATCATTTTCTTCATGCTCTGCTAACTGTATTCTAAAGGAGCTTTTCTCTGATAATAACTTCAAATTCCAATTGCTGTGACAGACTCTTCTCCTTTGAATTATTTGGACCTTTGATGAAGACATATCTCGTTTATCTTTGCTGAAATCTAAGGTGATAGCCTCTGAAGCTATCCAGCATGCTTCTGCCCTCATAAGGTATGTGTGACACCCTGCATTTACTAGGAAAAGGTGCTATAAATATTTTAACTTAATGAATAAACTGAAAAGTATAAACCCCATCTTTTAAAAATACATTAAGACTGGGATATACACATGTAAGGATATACCCTAGGGAAAAAGTAATTTATTACAATGTTGCTATGTGAGAATTAATTTACAACTATATACATCCACCCTTTATTAAAGGCTTTTTACCCTATATTAGTCCACACAGCATTGCTTAATAACTTGTGGTGCTTTCTGAGGATTGAGGCTATCTGTGAACTGCAGGAAAAGTGTGTGCTCCAGCAAGCCTGCAGTTCTGCCACCTTTATAAATGTGTGCTTTTCATTCTGAATTAAAAAAAAGTTAGAAACACAGCTAACAGGTACTTCTGTTAGAGCAAGATTGAAAAATTCTTCCTGTTCCCCTCACCAAGCAATTCCAATAACAGCTCCATGAAGTAACACAGAAAAAAGGACTTCAAGTATCAGGAAAAAAAAAATAATCAACCATAATATCAAGTTACTGGGTAAGGGAAAAGTTTTTCTAATTACCTACCTTGCACAACTTCTCAAATTCAGAGATTTAATAACTGTCCTCTTCAAAGGAATTTAACAGAACTCTGCATCTGGAAGAAGATGGGATCATTTCAATATTTTTTTTTTCCCAAAGTACATTACAATGCACTGCTGATCAATATAAATTTCCTCAAAAACCTCAGAATAATTTTGGTTTGGCCACTCTGTTGAAGCCTCACGTAATTACTATGGTCAAACTCAGCTGCATTAGCATAAGTTCGGCAGATCTTAATCTTCTACCTGTGAAAGATCTGCCTTACATTTCTCAATAATCAATTAACCCCATTAAACAAAAGCCATCTGCTTAGATTCTCACAGATTTAGTGCAGGGTTGTTGGGGACAATTTATTTTTGCCTCATCTGAAGTTCTGAACATTGGATAAGTTATTCCAGAAGTTCAGAAGAGGTAAAGCTACAAAGCAGCTGAGGTGTTTGGGTCAATCATGAGAACAAAAAGCAAAAGCCAAACAAAATTTTCCAAGATGCAGTATTTTTGTCCTAACAGCCAAGAAGTTTGACTTCTTGACTTCTAATAAAAATATAGTATATTGACAGTGGGAAGGAATTATTTCATTTCCTTGAAACAAACATCACCATTTCTATCTTTTTGATCAGTATGTACAATTTTGTTTCCCTGTGAATTTCCAGGGTTTTTTTTCTTGTAATTAAAGGTGTCTGACATGGCACTAGTGCCCTTCATTTTTTTTTTAGTGTAATTGATTGGGGTTTTTTTCCATTATAAATTATGAAGTTCTCTCCCTGGTGAGTCATCTCAAAACAGGTCAGTGTACAAATAAATTGTATGACATAATAGTTCTCATGTTTATCACAACTAATAGAACTAGATTTAACTTAATTGCCCAGTTAAAAATTGGAGAACATTTACCATTTATTTAAATGTTACCAATTATTTAAATATCTCTTGGCCTTGTATAAAGCAATTGCTTCCAAATCTGCAATTGTGGCCAAAGCCATAAGTATAGCAAGTTAAATTATGCAGATGAGGGATCTCAACAATAGCCTTTTTAAAACAGTAAAGCTACTCCCTGACTGTTGAGAAACCAGTGATTTTTTTATGTTTCATTTTACCAAAACAGAGTGTAATATATTTTTTGTTATAACACAAAGTCAGACATGCCATTAACACAGACTAAAACTAAGAGAGAAAACCAAGCTCCAAGCCTCCAATACCATCACTTCTTACCATCAGGTGACAGCATTGTGTAACACTTACAATTCCCTGGTTTAGTTGGGATACAGGCACATGTGCAACATTGAACAATTCCGTAAGGAGATGTACTGCAAGCTGTAACTATCAGAAAAATATGGGGACTGTTTAAAATGCACAGCTGGAGTAGCAGTGCACACAGCCAAATGGAGGGAGACAAAGCAAGCATGAATACCTGATTAAACAAACATTCATCTTAATCTGAAAGAATTTATACTGGCCAAACGAGCTAAGGTTGCTCAGTTTCATCAAAATGCTGTTTGCTTTAAAATAATCAGTTTATTGCATCTTAAAATAAGATGTAGGTTACAAGCAAAATCCATCATGTGTCCTTTCATGATTTGAAGTATTTATCTATCCATGTACCTACATGCTATGTACACATCCTCTAATCAGATAGAAGTAGTCATGGCTCAATGGACCAAATTAATTTTTCTGCCTAAGGACTCAGCTCCCTGGGCTACTCGTGCTAAAAGCAGAGGAAAACTAAAGGCAAGTATCACAATACCTCTCATTTTTATGAAAGCACAGAGTCACTCACACACTGTGGGTGTCTCTGCCTGTTGCATCATCCAAATAATACCTGGCAAAGCCATGCCAGGTGTGGTATGCAAGGGTATCCAGGCCACCCAGTTTTCTGGGAGAAGCACCACAACTACACTGGCACAGTATTCAACCTGCTTTCCATGTCCTATTTGGCTCAGGAATAGCTTGGTGGTCGCTGTGGTACCGCTTTATGATGCCATTTGTATTCTCTTCATCTCCCTTTCTAGGTTTTCAACCAGCTAATTCATTCCCATGTTCACAAAGACATCCCATTCACCGGTGACTCACAGACCTACAACCAGCTCTGACACATTTCCTTACATTCAGTTCAGGATATGAACATCTTTTTCTGACATCTCCCCAGGGATATGTCTGTCAGCTGAGATTTCAGAGGGGGCTGGATGCCCACAGAATTGCAATGGGAATTCAGGACCTCAGTGCTGAACATTAAAGACAGGCGACTCAAAACAGTTCTGACTCATCTTGTTCCTGAAAATTAGCATCCACTACCCCACAAACGGTAATTGCACAACCAAAAGATGCACTGGACTTGGGAAAACTATCCTTCTATGAATTCTTGTAAGCTCTAAACTATCTCAGAGTTAGCTCTGAAACAGTACCTATTAGAATACGTGCTCTGATATACCCCAAATTAAATACTTTTTCCTGTTGAAGGCAAAGGCTGAATTGCAACTTAAGAGGCAGAAAAATGATAGAAAAAAAAATTGATTTTTACTTTCTGATATTTGTTATCTGGGGGAATATTGTCTTTAAATTTGCAGTCTTGCATCTTCACATAGGACTCATAGTCTTCCATTTCGTGCCCCAATTTTGGCTCTAAGTCCCACTGATTATTTGCCACCATCAGGTGCTACTACAATATAATACACTGCACAAAATTGCTGTCTGGCTTACCAAAAAACAGATGAGCTTATAGAGTGGGAATCTTATTTTACAGGAATGTATCAAAGAACTCTGGATAGAACCGGTCTAGCTGCATTTCCATATCCACAGTCCATAATCACAGAATGATTTGGGCTGGAAGGGACTTTAAAGACCAGCCCCCCTACCATAGTCCTAGGTTTTTAATACTAAACATTTTTTCAGCAATAAATTAAGTATTTTGTTGGTGCTATTCATGAAAACACCCTACTAAAGTAATTTTTTAAATGCCACCATATGTTAAACTGTAGCAGAGTCTTGTGCAGAGACACAGCAGAAATTTTGCTAACAATTTACCTTCAAATACAGGATTTAAAACACCATGTAACAGATATTAATATCTACTGTGGATGTTCTTCCAACTCAAGTGGTAAAGGGGATATCAGTCAAGATATGACTTTTCATGGGATTAAGCCTTTGCATAAATATTAATCCTTTTACTCCATCTAGAGCTGTGAAGAACTTCACTACATAAGCCCTTTCCTATTTTACATTTTAGGAGCATAAACTGCCTATGGTGCATTTTTATAATGAAATGTGCACTGCTAATATGATTTTTTTAATTTTTTTTTTCCTTTTTTTTGCAGAGCACTTTAAAAATATGAGCTTCAATTTTTGAGCTACTTATTAAAATCTGCTTTCAATGAGATCAAATGCTCAAAAGCAGCGTCTGTTTTCATACAAATAATAGTACATTTTTAGATAGGAACTAGACTTACATGCTTTTGTGGAAAACTGAATGATTGTGCTGCACAATAATTTACATTATATGGTATGTAGAGATTATTTCTTTACCATTATATTAGATCTCTATGTAGTTTTCTGAAGCAAATACCATTCAGAAGCAACCACCACTTACCCTCATCTTTGAATCAAGTATTTGCTCAGAAAATCTCCAGCATTATTGGGAACTGTACAAAAGGACAGATCTTTTTGGCACTGTCATGTCAGCAAAACAGCCCATCACCCATTAATTGCCTCTTTCCATTGTGTTTCACAACTCTGCTCAATGTCTCTAGGCCGAAGAAAGGCATCCTCACCGTACAGGTACCATCATTGCAAAAAGAACCTCACATCTGCTGTTCAGTTCCTGCAGTTTCCAGTGTCTTATTTCCTCTACGGCTCTCAGCAGACTGGAAGCAATTTGCAAAAGGTACACCAGTCCAAAAATAAATGCAACTTCAGAATACAGTTGATTGCTGCTCAGAAAAACAACTGACAATTAGTTGATTACAAAAAACCATTCATCTTAAAAACAATGTTTCTCACTGTGCTGAAATCCTATAAATATCTAAAAATTGCTTTGATGCCAACGTCCCCATCCGTATCTCTTGTGTTGAATAATAACCAGTTCCTGCTTTAGAGTAATTGAAGAAATGGCAATCACAATTTTAGATAAATATACTGATTGTCATGGGGCTGTAAATCTGTTGGGAGACAAAGTTTCCTTGCTGCAGAGAACAGTAAATACCAGCTGTGTTTCCAATTACATGTGTCTGCTCGGGGAAGGTGGGATTTTTCTCTCCCTTCAAGGCTAGTCCTTTAGGAGAAGCAATAAAAAAGGAAGTTATGACTGTGACACTGAGCCTACCAAGCAGGATTATATAGAATTTAAGGGCTAATATCTCAAAAAAAAAAAAATCTTACTCCCTCCTACCCTCAAATAATTCTGGTGGGTTGACCTTGCCCAGCTGTCAGGAGCATCCCGCAGCCTGCTCCTGCCTCACTCTCTCTCCACAAAAAAACAGGGGGAGAAAATAAGATGGAAATGCTCATGGGTCAAGATAAAGACAGGGTGAATTATTTGCCTGTTATTATCACAGGAAAAACAGACTGAAGGATAAACTAATTTAACATAGCACCAATTAACAATAAAGATGGATAATGATTAGAAAGAGATAAAAGCTAAAATACCTTCCCCAGCTACTACCCCTTCTTTCCAGGTCAGATACCTATCCTTCATTCCCTCCTCCTTTACCTCCTCCTGCCAAGTCCAACTGGCACAGAAGGGATGAGGAATGAGGGGTTGTGATTAACCTGTAACCTGTCTGCTGCTCCTTCCTCCTCACACTTTTCCCTTGCTCCAGCATGGGTCCTTCCCAGCCTGCAGTCCTTCAGGATAAACCAGGGGTGGGTCCCTCCAAAGGCTGACAGTTCTCCTGATAAGTTCTCCTATAATTCTCTTGCCTGTCTTTTAATCTTCGTTTATTTTAAAGTTTTGAAATATGTCTTCATTTTTATAGCTGTCTTCTGGAATTTAAGGACAATTATAGGATATTTATGGATAAGTCACCGTCCACACCTGCTCCAGAGATGTATGCATTAGGAAAATAAGAATGGGGGGAAAACTGGAAGGGATTTTGCAACACCTTGTGGAGAGAGGAGATAACCTATGCTTCCGCCAGGGAAAGGCAGGACTCCTGTTAGGGTAAAGAAGTTGTCTGTAATTAGGAGGAAACTCTTGTGGGGAGGAGGCCAGACAAGATGAAAACAAGCAGGGTTTTAGCTTTGTTACAAAGTTATTAGGAACCAAAAATATCCCTAACTGACCACCTAACTAGGTCCAGCATAACTATTAAATGGATCAAAGGTTTCTGCTGGCCACGGGAGGTATGGAAGAGCCTCGAGTCCTTGTGACCATGTCTGACAGAGGATTTCACACTTGTCTTAAACATGACCATGGGTTATTTCAACCCATTTCCTTATCCTGGAAAGGGTACATAACCTTATTAAGTTCAAGTTTAGTTTCTGAAATCTGCAAGACCAAGACAAGGTTGGAATGGCAGCAGAAATGATGTACTAATTATTTTGGCACATACTTCCTAAAAGACACTTCTGTAAAGTAGCTCACCACCTTGAAAACTGTCCAAAAATTCAGTAATCCAAACTACATTAAAATCAAGCTATGAAGCAGCCAATTTCTGGCAATTACTTCAAGTGCTCTATGTCAAGACAAGGCTTGTGATAAAAACTCCAGATGAATTAGGGAGAAGAAAAATGTGATGTGACAAAAATCTCATTGCTCCATTCCTGTCTATCTTCATATTTCTCCAAACAAGCTCTTACCTGTCTGTGTAATTAAATTACTGGTGATGTTACAAGCTCAGGACCCAAGGACTTAGTTTGCAGGTGTCAATCACTTCCAAAGAGCCCCATTCATGGCTGAAAAAGCCACAAATTGATCAATGCCATGCCCTTGATAGTGCTGGCAATGACAGCAGCTCTTTTAGTCTTTCTGAGAACAACAAAAAGAGGTTTTCTCCACTTAAAAATGAACAAGCAGCAGCAATCTGAGTCTGGGTTGAGCTTATCTCAGTAGGTCACTGATGCAATTATATGAGTCTTGCCAAGGGGAGCCACAATTTGCTGCCAACACACTGCACATCACAGTTAAAATGCAGGCTGTATAAATATAATTTATTTTTTCGATACAAAGCTATCAGGACACTACTTCTAGAACCATCTGAAACATGCATCGTGTCAGCTTTTACCTGTCCAGTTTTACAGATGAAAATTGTGAAAACTTTCTATGTGAACCACTGCCACATGGCATTCTGCATTTCTCACACTTCAGCAATAACTAAGATTAAACTAAGATTCCCCCATAATGCCAATCCTGAATAATGAAGTAAAATGAAGATATAAAGTACACTTTAACACAAATTAGCATTTTCTTAAAACACACGTGCAAGATGCTATATCACCTGAAGCATTTCCTTCTGAAAAGGAAACATAAAAATTTCGTGTCCATTTTTCACAAAACAATAAAAATTTAGCTAAAATTTCAGAATCAAAGTGTGTCCACAATATAAAAATGGTAGGAGGAAACCACTGAGAAGACTCAGTTCTCTCTTCTATAAAAGAGGTGGGAATTTATCTTCAAATCTTTTAGCTCATCAGAAGGTGCACAGGGCTTGCTACACTGGCAGCCCAGAGTTCAAAAGTCAGCTCTGCTATATTATTTACCCCTTTTTTTTTGCACTTAAAAGTCCTTATTAAAGAGCGAGACCTCATAAATTCAGCTGCAGGAAAATATAATTCCTTGCGTGGAGGTGAAAGGGCACTACATTTTTAGCTTTTAATCTCTAAAGAAACTTAGATCTCTGCACGTAATTCTTTCAGAGTCTCCGAAAAACACAAAAATCTACAGCTGTGGGGATTTCAAGGCTCAGAAGGCCCAGCATGTAAGAAAATTTAACTCCCTGAATAGCTGGACAACAAAAATTAACTTCTCCTGCTCTTCCCACCTTCAGAGTTTTGTAAGAAATTGTCTTTCACAATGGATTTTTTTTTGTGTTCTAAGAAAATGTGGATTAGATTCCAGAAGAACTCTTTTAGTGCAGATCAACTGACAGGCTGAGAGGCAACACTAAGAAACAGCAAACAAAATTTTCCCCCAATTTTTGCCCTGTCAGGAGAGACATCTCTTACAGCTACAAAGGTAGGTATTAAAAACACACTGTTAATTAGGTAAAAAAAATTATCCATGTAAGTCAATCTATGATTAATTATGGTGCCTGAAATATTCAAACATGTAATACATGTTACTGTCTTTTAAAAAACAAAAAACCTGTAAAAATATTTTAAATGATAGTCCAGGATATTCCATGTTCAGCAATTAAATGAAAAAGCAATAAAATTATCCTCATGTTTTTTCCTTAGGTGACAAAACCAATTATTAGATGACAAATCAAAATAAACCTTTGGTTTCTACCAGAAACTTTGATACTCAAATATTGCAGCATTTTTCATATACGCAGTTTTCATGCAGCTAGGTTTCCTCTTTCATTTAAAAAAAGAAATAAAAGCATGAAATAAAAATTACTAAGTTTTAGTTAAAATAAACCCCAAGCAAACAAAACCAACTTAAAGTGGGAGAAATTAGAGAACACAGAGCAAACTAATTTTGGAGGAAAACAATAGAATCATCAACTTAAGTCCAAAATTGTAAACTACAAAGAAAAAAGTACAGAGTGTCTTCGTATGACAACAGTGTAAAGTTACAGTTAGTACAGTAAACACTTAATAGGTGTATCAGTGTGACTTCAGTTGTACACATTGTATCACTCCCTAAAATATAAAACTATACAACAGCCCTGTAATTAAAGTTACATGAATAACCAAACCCACTCTGACTGTAGTCGTGAAGATCAGAAACTGTACCTGTAATTTAAACTGGGATTAGCAAACTACGGGACTCACACACCTCCACACACAGCACCAACCCCAGAGACCATCAGTCCAAACAGGACTTCAGTTTCAAAAACGTTGGAATCTGTCTGGAATTCTTACACACGATACAGGCTTCGCAAACTTCTTTCCACCAGGCCCTGACCAATAGTGTTGTTTAAACCCAGGCTTTTCTATTCCAGGCTGGCTTCAAGAATTTACCACTTCTTCCAAATAGTGTGGAACAAATCCATGTTAAGAGGAAATCCATTTTAAGGGCTATAATTTGGCTCAGCATAAAATTAACTGGTTTCAACACAATTCAGTAATAATAGAACCAACTAAGAATATTTATAAAATCTTATTTTCAGTATGACAATGAATGGTCCACAAAGTAACACATATAAGAAGCTGTTTTGAAACTCTAACTAGAAGAGTGATTAGGACTTCCACAAATAGATGCTAATAAATCTGCACCTTTACACAAGTGGTACAGTGCTGATTTTTGGCTTTGCCAGTGAAAAATGAAAGTGTCTCAATGTTTTTTTCCCCAAAGTAGAAGATTCTATTTATTGATATTAGGCATCAGCATAATATCAGCACAGGGAGAACTCAAAATTCTCCAGTCAAATTGCTGCAGAGGAGTCAACAAATCACTGGACATTTGTCCAAGATGAGCAGGGATTTATGCTCTCATTCTATTGCTTCACTGACAGACTTGAAGTATCTTCAAATTAACGCTATTTACTCTTTTTTTGTATTTTTCCCAGTCCCCTCAAGCATTGCACTATATTCATTATAGTCGTAAGCTTCCACGCAGTACAAAGAACAAACATGTGAATGAAAGTACTAAGAAAAATGCTTGAATTTTTCTACAAATGCAAATGGATACATGCAAGAAACAAATTCTAGAGATAATTATTTGTCACTGAATAGAAATATTTTAAAATTGCACACACAGTGGAAAACCCAGAAGTCTATAGCCTAATAAAAAGTGTTTGTGTCTTTGCTTGCAGAAACTAAACAAAAACACATTCCATCTGCCCAAACATTTCCTACTCTGCAATTTTAGAGTCAAGTGAAACAATATGAAATATGAGCAGTTGCTGCATTCAACTCCTTCAGCTACTGAAAATCTTCTGGATTCAAGAATGCAAATATTATCAAAAAAGACAACCGTTCATATTGTTAACATAAGATTCTAGAGAGTCAACAGCTGCAGTTTTAGTGCCATGACAGCTAAATTACACACTTTATATTAGTGAACTGAAATTATATCTAACAAAGTTTCCCAAGTCATTTTTTCCTATTTTTTCAGATGATTATGATCCAAACCATGGTTTTATATTGAGTACAGCTATATTCTGCCATTCTTCTTTTCCCATGAACAAACTCCTAGTACTGAAGGCAACACCCAAGTGGATTTTTTATAAAGTGAATATACTTTTCATGACAGGCAAGGTGTCTGGTCACAAAGAGCTCATTGCAGGATAAGCATCTAATATGGTAGATTATTGATTCATTTGCTTGATACTTTACTTCTAGAAAACCTTTTAGCACTTTGTGCATTGGTGAAAGATTCCTGGCTGACAATCTGAAGAACAAAACTGAGGAGTGTAAATGTATGAATGTGGTTTTATCACATCGGTGGACACCACTAAAAAAAATAGAAAATTCTACATCTTTGCTTCTTAACAATGCTGTCAACAGAGAGGCTAAAAAAGTGTCATAAAGACACTGTTCTGACCTTGCTGGTATTTATCAGCATTGTCCATGTGACAGCAACTAAATGTTACTAACAAGATCTCAGCTTTTCTACCTTATATGGACACAGCAAAAAGAGACCTTTTCCCCAGAGTTAATCCTATATATAGAGAGAGAGAGAGAGAGAGACTGGACATAAGTTGCAAAACCATGTTTGAGGAAGACTGAAGAAACAAAAAATACAAGTGGACGGAGCCGATGAATTTGATCAAAGGATAATTTCTTGTATTAAGAACCAAATTTTTCTTTTTATGAATATTAAAGCAGGAAATGCTGAAGTCTCTCTTGCCTATCATTTTTCCAAGCACCACTGTTAAATCTGTTTACTTTTCTAATGAAGAAGCAAACCTTGACTCCACTCTGTTGCTCACTCTCTGCTAATGCAAGACTTTTGAAGCTGCAAAGCAGTAAAGTATTTTTATTGACATGATGTAAACTACTCATGACTGACCAGAGATACACACCTAAGCCTTGTAAGGAGTGTGATCCCAGGTTTGTCTGATATGACATCCCAAAGAACTGAGAAGCTGATGGAGTTCATTAGGACAGTGGGATACCTGGGGGCTGGCTAACACTGGGGAAATATTTCCAGAGGATCCAGTACCTGCACTGCACTTTGTCACTGAATCAGCCCGCAAACACAACTGATTTTGTTTCTTCCCCTTCCTTCACCACTCTCCCCAAAGCTTGGCCACCTGTGACTGCACAGCAGCTTCAAAAGAGGTCGTGAGAAATTACACCCTTGGAGAGGAAACAGGTTTCTGTACAACAGAAGAGAGTAATGCTAAGTGAATGATTCCCAAAATGGGATTAGAGGATGGCATTTGGTGATCTGCAAAGAGATGATTTGTTGCACGCTACTGAGTCTCATTCCAAAGCAGCTCTTGTCATTTTACTAATGTTCCTGCTCATGCAAACACTCGGATTTTGGCATATTACGACTTGATGCTCAGCTGAAGCAGCTTAGTTCATGGCATTGTCAGCATACAAATCCCTCCTCTCCCAGACACTGAAAATGAGGCACCAAAGAAAGGGATTTGTGACATGCACTCAAAGATGACAGGCCTCAGTCCTGCAACAGGAAAAACTGAAGAGCCAGAAATAACTGAATTCCTGTACCTCCTGATAATTTAGGCATCCTAGTGATGCAGAATGTGACTCTGTTCTACATCTATTCTGTGACCATTAGTGATTGATGGTTCACAGCTACTATAGGCAAGAAAATAGAGTCTAAAAATGAAGAGAAGTAAGCAAAGCATTAAGCAACTATGTGCACTAAAAAAAAGCTATCAGAAGCATAAAGAAGGGAAACTAACTGCTTGATATTTTTTTTTCTTTTTTTTTAATTCAGTATCTGAAAGAAAGGTGACTGTGCTCTCTGCTGAGGGAAAAGAAAGGCAAGAAGGCCATACTTTTCAAATGGACAACACACAAATTTAGTGCCTGCTAAAGGGCTGTAAACCTCAAATGTTCCCATTTCATTTTTGAACCTGATGTCATGTACTACTTTGCAGTTCACATATGTGCAAATTCCAAGGACCTTTATGGCTCCTCACTGCAACACGTACATGTTAACACTAACCTCAGAGAAAAGTCTCAATCTGCTTAATTCCACTGATAATTGATCTATGGCATTATCAACAAGTGACATATACTCATTTGGTTATACTATTCACTTGACTTGCAAGGCTTGCCTTAGATTTTTTTCTTTAATCAAGGAGGTAAGAGCAACCACTGATGAGGTAAGTACTGTCAGACTTGTCAGTCAGCTCCTCTGACTAGTATTTAACAGTTTGACACTAATGTGCTTCAGTTTGAATCGTACTTCGTGGAGTTAACACCTGAATACCAATAATTCCAAAACTACATGGGATAATCAAACCTGCAACAGAGGGTAACAAAGCAAATTGCAAGGAGGAGAGGTCCATAGATCTATTACCAAAGCAACATGTGCTTTTATCTTTCAAGAATGTCTCTCAGTAATAAATTTATCAGAGGAAAGCACAAATGTTATATTAGGAACCAGAACACTGGCTTTTTCCCCCTGCCATTTTTAAAGTAAGCTCATTACCAAGCCAAGAGCGGACATCTGGTAACATGTTCATCTTTTCATTCTCTGTGACCCCAGTAGCGAAGCAGAGTCCTCAATGAGAACCTGCAGTCTCTTCTGATTTGACTCTAGCAAAAACTTCATTATCCCAAAATTATTCCTATCACAATCTTGGCATCACTCAAGTAATATACCAAAGAATTAATGAAACAGCTCTTGAGAATTTACTGTGAATCCTTAAGTGTTTTGATGCATGTTCAGCCTTTAGATTAAATAATTGATCATCATTAAATTAGATTATCAGACTGAGGAACACAAAACATACCAAAAACCTACTCTTCTTTCCTACTCCCAAACAGATTCAAATCCCAAATCAATACGTTTGTTGATCTATGCTAGGAAAACAACATGCCAATACTGCCCCTAACAAAAATATTTGCTTAAGTAACAGATATAAGTTTATCACCCTGTTTAATAGTTCAGAAAATTTCTTGTGCAATATTTTAATGTCTTAAGTCCTAAGGACAGTTTTCATTTCTTAATGACTCATGGAAGTAGAACTGTCAATGCAAAAATGAGCATAGCTCAATCCACTAGATAAAAACATCAAGATATACACATCCCATTCATTTATTAGATTTGTCCTGAGTTTTAAAGTTCCAGGCAGCTGTCTTTTAAAATAATGAGATAGTTTCAGTTAATTGTAGGGAAATAAATGATGGTGAGTCTGTTCAGATCAGTAATACTTCCCCTAATTCTGGAACATATTAAGAAGTTGCCTTCCTTTTCTCCCAGGCAATCATCTACTGAACTCAGCATTCATAATCAATCCCTTTTGCTTTCATCTAAATGCCACCCCTGAAAATACCAATTTCTTCTTTCAGAGAAAGCAGACAGTGCTTACTAGTTTGTGTAAATGAAAAGATGGAAGTTTATCTGTAAGGGAAAAGAGGGAACATTTGCCCAAATACATACTCCATTTTTATGGGCAATATTCAAACATTAATAATGGTATGTTATTGAATGCTGGTTCATTTTCATAGACTTGTAACATTCTTTGGACTTGACATCACAAAGATGAAGAGTTCACAGTAAACCCATTGAAGGAAGTACAATCAGGATGTGGTTGCATAACCCATGTAGTATTGGATCACACAGCAGTATAAACACAATCAAAATCAAATGTGAAAAGAGGATTAAATTTCCCTGAAAACTGCCAGAACAGATGACATGGAGTTTATGCCAACTTTATGGCACTTCTATGACAGCTGTGGGAGGACAAATGATTCATGGTCCAGAATAAAATAAGGAAGGGTTGGACAGAGGCTACACTGATGAACAACAACTCTGCATGCACAAACTTAGCGCATCAACATTGCAACACTTTGGATCCCACTCCAGTGGGAGTTTATATTGAAACAACATACTTCATGTGTGTTTGTTATCTGATTCTGAGCCCTGATGCCAGGTGCACTGTAGGATTTGCTCAAAGGCCATATGCAGAGATATCTTACCAGAGTGAATGCAGAAATATCTGAGCCTATTTCCTTTCATTCAGCACCAGCGACTTCCCTGTCAATAGGCAGGAGAAATTCAACATACAGGTTTATTCATCGCAGTCTCACAGGATAAATCAGCTGTGAAGGGACCTCTGAAAGGCCTTTAGTCTGATCCCAACCCTAAGTAATTCCACCTAGATGAGAATGCTCAGGGTATGTACAGTCTGGTTCTGTTTTCCCAGGATCAAGGTTCTCCGAGTATCCCACCACTGTGTGCCTTCCCTCAGATGAGAGGAGTTCTGCCTTAGCCTCTCTCATGTTACAACTTGCAGAATTTTCTGTTTCAAATTAGGTTTCAATTAGCCAGTAATTTCAACTCAATTCAGGCACATAAAGTGACAGAAACTGACTGCTGGTGTGATCTCAATTCAAATTTCTACAGGAAACCAAGTAAAAAAAGTGGGTTATGAATAAAAGCAAACAATCCCTTTCTTCTCCCTGAGAAAAACCCAAACATTCAATATTATTAGAACTAGTGGTATGGAAACATATCAAAGAAACTGCAAAAGTATTTCCACAAGGAGCCAATTTTCTGTCTACTACAGAAGCAAGATGCACAACCATCTGGCTCTGAAAAATATTATGCCTCTATAGGCAGCTATGAACAAACCAAGGCATTAAGCAGTGAATATCACTCATTATCAGCTTAAAGCTAAACAGGAAAAACATCAGGAGAAGCAAAATAACTCTTCCAACCAAGAGGTATCATTAAAAAAAAAAAAAAAATCAGATTACCTAGTAAAATCAGAGGAAATTTTAAATCACAGGAACACAACATTGAGAAAAGGTGTGTACTTTATGATTAGTACTGTGCTTTTTCATTATCTGATTAATAACTGCATAGTTAATGCTTGGAAAAAATACAGAATTAGCTCTTCAATTTATGTAAGTGATCCTAAATTCATGAGTGTGTAACACAGTTTTGAACTATGCCTTAGGAGAAACATAAGAGGTTAAAGGTATGTCTGAGGGGCTCAACATGACAACTTGAATCAAATTCATTGCCTTCATTAACTTAATTATTTCCAGAAGAATGAGATGTTTATGATTATCCATTTGGACTGAGACTCCAAGATTAGAGTTAGCTCTACAATACAAACTTTGTGATCCAGGCAACTACTGCCAGCATTTTCTGTTCTTTAAAGAAAAGTATCCCTTGGATACTTTTCCACAAAGTTAGGGTAGTCAACATCTCCAGGTTTCATTGGTAAGCCTGACTTACCAGTCTCCATGAAAACTGAGAATTTTTTGAAAGACCTAACACATCCTTCTTCCCCCTCCCCCCCAAAAAAACAACAAAACAAAATTTGTTGCATCTGCTTCTACAATTCTTGTGACAAACTGGCAGGATTTCAGGCTACTTGCAAAGTGAAAATTGTCCAGTTGGATCTTGTTCAGGTGACTGTAGTCAGTTGACTGAATGAGTTCCTCTCAGGATACTGGGAGCTTCTAATTTTGCACACTAGATGGCTTTAAAGTCTGAAGATTCAGTCACTGCACTTGTTTTAATATTAACTTTTTTTTTATGTAGCCATACTGCAATTAGTCTTCTTTTAATTTCTGTTAATCACCTCAAAAATTATTATAGCACTTAGTGAAACAGATTTTGATGTAAGCAGCACAAAGGCAAAAATTAATTTGGACAGAACTCTGTGCAAACGTAGGGAAGATCTGTAAAACTGAGTCCATCTGATAGCATAATACATTAATATAGTATTTCTGACTATTTAGATTTGGTTCTTGGGCTGCAGGTGAGGGCAGATATGCATTTTTCAAACAGCTACAATTCCTCTCCAGCAGCTTTTTACTGCTAAAAAGAAGTGAGGTGCAGAATGCTACTTCATATGACAGTTCTTTAGCTGAAGCAACCCAGTTTAGCTTGAAAAAACTGAGTAAAAGATTTAAGCTAATCTGGTCATCCAAAGCAGAAAAAGGGCAGGATAACACAAGCCATTTCAGTGACAGCCACATCAGAAGTCACCCCTGGCACAGCTGCAGCAACTAAAGACAGTGGCAACAGAGAAACAGCAGCAGCTTTGCTCACATTCGCAGTGGCATTTACACAAACATAGCAGTCATACTACCTAGAAAATTATAGATCGAGCAGTATGCTTGGGAAAGATTATGAATTACATTCAAAAAACAAACAGTAGTAGCTATTGTTGCTAAAGACTCAGCAAACCTTGGGCTGTGTATTTAAGTTACTCAAAAGGTGATATACCTGAGTATGAAGAGTAGCAGGTGACTGTAAATCAGGAGGATTTAAAAAAATAAATCAAAAAAAATCAGAAGCATCTTCCTTACCTTACCATATTTTATCAAGAGCTGGATGTTGGGGCCTCCACAAACAAATTATTCATCTCCTCCCACCTCTGTTGACCTGAATTCCTGGCACACAACCATGATGCATACAAACCAGCACCCAAGTTGATAGACACGTGTCTTTTTATCATCTATGTCGGAGTTCATCTATTCAATTTTCATACTTTTTCCTGTCTTGTTCTTAGCAAATGATCTGTACAGGCTCTAAGGTGTGAACTGAAAGCCACAATATTGCATTTTTTACAAAGATTTGGTATAGATACAGTGAGGGGGGAAAAAAAAACCAAACATAAAAAACCAAACAACATAACTTAGTTATGTTGTTCTGAATGTTCCATAAGAGCAAGTTTTAACCATTAAGACATCCTGCTACAAGTTCAAAGGTGTAGTTACTTAGGAATTACGTGCCTTCATATAATATTCCAATATTTTTATATAGGAGGGGAGTTCTCCTACAGTGCTATGGAAATTAAAATATAACAGGATGTGGTTTTGATTGATCTTCCATCAATTTACTGTGGGTGTCTAAGTCTGCTTTGAAAGAGTCACTGGCACTACCTCAAAAAGCACCAGATGTACCATTTGCATAAGTAGGGGTTTATATGTGAGCTTCTTCCTTTTCTTTGTCTATGACTACAGATTTATGGTAGTAAAGGGGTTTGTTCACAGATGGACAAAAAAACTGCTGAAAATCTTCTTGATATCAGAGAGGAGCTCACCAAGTGTCACGGACCACACCCAGCTCTGTTGGACATGGCACAGAATGGCTGAGGTTGGAAGGCACTTCCAGGGGTCATATGGTCTGTCATGCACCTCTGGTGTCAGTACCACGGGTAACATGGTCTGCCAGCAGAAACTCTCCTACAGCTGTCCCAGACACACTTCTTGACACCTCTGGTTTAACACACTCTGAGAAAAACAACTGCTGATTATGTAAGAAAAAACGAGTAAAAAACCCCTACATGTCTCCCAGAAAATTTCCCTGCCAAGGCTTTAGTGAAGATGCTGTAATTATCTTAACCCTAGTCTATCCCACAGGAGTGGATACAGGTGTTCACACTGCAGAGATGAACAAAATGCATCTTGGAAACGCAAACACCAGACCCAACCTCTTCACACAGTGGATAACAACCCATGGCTTTCATCCACACACAAGAGAAGTCACAAGTTGCAAGTGCAATTAGCATAGAATATTCTCCCCAGCAACCATTAAAAAAGTAATTAGAGAATTACTGTCAAAATGCAACATGTTTCAAACACTAAGTTACAATCTGATTCTGTTGGTTCAGTAATCTTAATTGTAATAGACTATGCTCAAGAACATCTCAGTTAAATTTTCAACATTTCCTTCAATCCCCAAAAGTATAAAACAACTAAAGATAGCTTCCCAAAGAGAAACAGATTTTCCTTTTCAATTTAATCTCACTAAGATGCCCAGCTTTGGAATTCCCTTAACAGAGAAACATATTTTTACAGTTTCAAAACAAGTTCAGGAATAAAAACATAAAATGGTCATTAATGCGGTAACAGAGGACTCCACAAAAAGGTAACCAGGAATACATGAATCCAAACTAATATTTCAATTGTGTATCTCAGAAAACTAATCAGCAATTATTAATAAAACCAAGAAGTATCCCGTAGGGAGTTAATTTACTTATAAAATTGAGTCTCTAAAAAAAGAAACAAGTTCTGTACCCTGAATGCTTTATTTTTTCCAAGGAATTCATAGTGATGGAAAGCCCAACCCATAACTTTATGGTGAATAGCTGAGAAACACTGCAATTACAGGAGAATTTGCTTTGTATCAGGCTCATTAAAAACATAAGGATGAAAATTACTTTTCAGTTGGTAGTAATTGCATTTTGTTGACATCTGATTAGTCATGCTGGTCCTAAATACCGGCAAGGCCATTAATAAGGTGGGAATTAATGAATTAGGTAATTTAGAATATTTTTGAGTAAATAAATCTTTAGAGTAATTACCCTCTGCAACGCCATTTAAAGACAATGAACATGGCATATTTGTACTAAAAAAGCCTTTTTAGTAATGTAGATATATTAATATTTTTAAATAAAGGAAACAAATAAATCATAAAAAGGTCAACTAGATTATACTGTTTAAGGAAAAAACCCGACATATAATTACTATATTAGCTAAATCATATACTTCCAAGAATAGCTCTACACTGTCACAAAATAATCATCGAATGTTACTTATTTCTACAGTGTCAGCCTAAAAATTAAAAAAGGAGATAATAGAGGATTCTGTTGAGACTTAATAACTATATGTTATAGTTACCACTGCAGTGAGAAGGCATCCTTGTTTCAATGGGTACACAGAGCAATAGGATTTTTATCTTTCAAAGAAGTATTCTTTTTTATGGGTACTGCAGAATTCCATAAACAATGCCTTACCGTTTTTCCAGTTGAATAGCAATGAAATCATAAGTTCATTAAAATGACAATAAGTAAGTAATTCCTTTATTGGTGATCAGAATAAGTAATTATAGAGCTAATACTACTTCAAAGTCATCTAAATCAATGCAAAATTCAGAGCGAGAAATGAAACTCTTTAAATACCTGTGAGGACTAAATTAATCACACAGAACAAAATTATCATACGATTTCTGCCACTAACTCATACCTAAAGACTTCAAACAAGCTTTCTGTCTGTTTGTAAGGAAAGTTTTTTGGGAGCTCAGTTTCTGCAGTTTCACAAAGACTCTGGTTTCTGATGGAGCTCTTCATAGGCAGGTTCCTGCTTACGTACATCCAGCAGCAGAGCACACAAATATTTTTGCCTTACCTCAACTCTGAAATGCAAGAAAAAAAAATCCTCCCCTCCCCTTTGATTTTGATTTGACAGATTATAATTGCCTTTACTGTGTCAGATCGTAACAATCACTGTGAGTCATCACCAAAGTCCATGTGACAACTCTTGATAAAGTTAAAATGTGAACATTTTCTTTCTCTGCGTGGCCTCCAGGTAGGAAAAAGGACTCCAATGATTAGCTGTTAGAAAACAGTTATGTGGAAGGAGCTTTTGTGTTCTGATCTCATTCACTTCCTTGGCATTTGTCAAAGCTTTGCTTATTAATAGGGTCAGAATTTCATTCCAAAAATAACCAGGGAACTTATGCCTCGGGCTTTGGCAGGGCAAGATTTCACACATTGAATTTTAAAGGAAAAGGCTCATATAATGTTAATCAGAAAAAATGTGAATGAGAAAGAAGCTTGAAAATAAGCTTTGCAAAATGTGCAACTTCCCATGAGAGTTTCCTGAGAAAATGATTAATATTTCTCTACTCATATGGAAAAACAGTGTTCAAAATCACTTTTCCCTTGCTCAAGCCAAAAAATGTGAACCGAAATCAAAGCATATTAGCAACAATAAAATATTAATGCTCTGGATTTCTTATGCAAACTTTTTCAGCACTGCATTATTAATGACATCTAATTGTAGTGGAGATTGCTGCAGGACACGCTACTTTTACTACAGACTTTATATTTTTACCTATAAAATACTTACTTGGAAAACCCATCAAGATCCTGATTGGATTTCATCATGTCTTCTAAGATTCAGATGTTCATCTTGACTGAAAATTCATCATCAGAAGCAGTAACTTATGAAAATACCAGCAAGCATTAAAGTGTTTGTACAAGTTTATTTTGTGATATAAAGAATAGTTTATTTTAAATTATTCTAGCACAGACTGCACTCAAAGGGTACTACACCCAGTCCCAGTATTTTACAGTATCAAGAACTATCTCATCATTACTACTGCCAATATTTAGGCACACATCTTTGATTTAGGCTCAGGTCTAGGTGGGCAGCATTAAACTACTTCAAGTTGCTGAAGCAGATCCTGAAAGCCAAAGACCACCAGAATGCAGCAGTATTGTTTAAACATGTCACCTTCTTCCTACAAGAGCTCTGTATCAAAAGGGACTGGAAGATCACACAGGAGCTCATTTACCTGATCTGTGACATCTGGGAGCTGTCAGCTTCTTTAAGAGACACAGCAACATGAAGAACACCTAAAAAGCAATATGATATTTATATTGGGGAAAGGCTGTTTTGTTCAGGAATGGGATCAGCTAGCTACAACTGAGACAGTTTGCAAATCAGAAAAAAATTTACTCTCAGATATGGTTTTCATGAGAGCCTCAGAACATGCAGCCTCCATCTTCAGCCTAATTGTACTTGTATGTGTTCCTTTTTCTGAAGGTCTGGGCGCTTGGAAACAATAACAGACTTTAACAGTTGCTGTAACAGAAGTTGCGGTCACCATCTTTCTCATCACACCATCATTCACTAGGATTACTTTTACTCATACATTGATTACAAGGTCTCTTAATTTGCATTTAAATTCTCGCTTTAAATAGTGCCAAACCTCGGATCTCTCAAGCATTTCCCATCCAAGCTATGGCATTACACACTATTCTCTGGTTTTACCAAACTTGGCATTTTTGACATTATTTTGTCTTTGCACCCCTGTAGTTTTAGTATGTGCTATAATCCTACATCAAACGAGACAGTGATCACTGCTGCCTACTTCCCTCCCTTATCTTTCCAACTTCAATTATGTTGTTTGTATTACTCTATTTACTGAAACTCTGAAATGACTCTTCCCAGTCTACTCTTTGGTAGTGGATAATACCAGACTGCAGTTCAATTTGATGTGCTTACATCCCTAAACATACCCTACTTTCTAATTTTACAAAGTGCTTCAATGCCTTGCCTATTTTTGCAGCCCATTTTAATTGCATTTTTGATAGCCTCCTTTGAATGCATTTTGTTATGTGACAGCATGTGCCATGGTCCCCTCTTTACTTTTAGGTCTGGTTTTCTCTTATGATTAATGTTATAAATGCATGTATTGACAGTGGACATTGAGCTAGATAGATTGAAAACTAGGAAATCCAAACCAAAATAAACAAAGAACTTAAGAATACTGTAAAATGTCATTATGACTGACAAAAAATTGTTTCCATCACTTAAATACACAGGAAAAAAACCTCAAAACTTATTGGTGGTTTTAGACACATACATAAGTATAGCATATCTTCTCTTACCTGGTTTGAAAAAAAAAATCAAGAGAAAAGGATGATCTTGGAAAAAGTCACATCTATATGTGCTATATGTAAGCACTGATGTTGTATTAAGGCCCATTGTTTCCTACAACAGACAGTTATCACCTCTAGTTCATAATATACAACTGAAATGTGTATTATATTTGATTGTATGTGTACAAGCCACAAGACAAACTAAGTAACATCAGACATGCATATAAAAAATAGACAAGGTGCCCATTTCCCTCCTTTTTTCTTTTATCACATTCAATTTATGGTACCACCAGCTGCAGTTCTAACAATTGTCCCAGAAGACCATTAAGGAAAATCATATTTCTGTTGCTCTTAATTAAAAGAGTGTGAAGTCATTTCTGAACAGACAAAACAAAACAGGAGTTTGTTTTCAAACATACTGGGAGATTCAAGGGACAAACATGACAACAAACATGACAAACATAGCACTGAGTTAATTTCTGACACTTGACATTTTAGAATGTATACAGAAATGGATAACCTCATCCAAAACACTATAAAGTCAAAAGAAAAGTGCTCGTTAATTTTAACAATTTCCAATATTTTGGAAGTATTGGAATTGGAAATATTAGAATACTCCAATATCCAATAATTTTAACAATATCCAATAATTTTAACAATATCCAATAATTTTAACAATATCCAATAATTTTAACAATATCCAATAATTTTAACAATATCCAATAATTTTAACAATATCCA